>NC_090650.1:313957078-314257078 GCF_040937935.1 Hyperolius riggenbachi | reverse complement strand
AATTTATGGCCCATTTTACTCTGGAGCAATGTACTTATTTGTATGTTTCACGCATTTTAAATTGTCATGATAGTGGTCATTTAACCGATTGTAAATCTGTGCTTCCATGCATTACAATACTTTCTCTCATACGTTTTCTAGGCTGAGTTTTAAGATACATTTCCAGATGTATATTTCTGTTTAGTTTGCAACATACTTCATGTAACAGTATAAACATCAGCTGTGTTTATTAAATGTCTGAGCTTCAACAAGATCTGTGCAGTTGAATGGGACATACAAGGACAGCTTGTGGCAGTACAACATGAGATTTATAATGCATAACAGGTCAGTGCACATTATTAAAGCACAGGCACAGCAGTTTAGCATCATATACCCCAGAGACGTATGTCACAAGATATGAAATTACTTACTCCCCTCTCCTTCACCGCTTTTACTTTTATTACACATTTTGTTCAGACCCTCCAAAATGACCCAGTCCATCACTACAAGATAGTCTCATCTTCCTGATGGAGCTTAGTCGCTGAGCTCTTGTAAAGTAAAGGTTGAACTGAAGATAGATGAGATGTGGAAAAATTAAGGTGAAATTCCACTTTCACAAAAAATAAAATTTCATTTTGATTCCTTGTGCACAAGCTAGGCTGAACTCAGCAGGGGTGGCTGTTCGAGGCCATCACAGCTGAGGATCTAAAATGTACAGGAATCCCCCCAGTTCACTTAAACCTGCAGGGATATTTACCTCAGATCCTCCAGAGGCCTTCTGTAACGATTGGCCATGCAGATTGTGGTCATGACTGGAACCAGACTGGCAGATCCACGATCTCTGCATGGCAATCGTTTTGGTTCCAACAAAACCAGAAGATCACAATGGAAATACTGACGTCTGCACAACAGAGTAAAATAATAAATGTGTTTTATTTACAATAATGCAAGTGTACAAATGCAGATCACCATACACATACAATATACAATCAAACAACGCGTAGTGCACCACAAGTACCAGAACCCTGACTATCTATCTATCTATCTATACAAATATATACAGCAACACACACAATATGAGAATATATACAATAATACAATATATACAGACACGTCTCAACACAATCAGCACACAGAAGAATCGTCAGACTAGCAAGGATCAAATACCAGGAAATCAGAATGGATCAGAAGTACAGAATCAGAAGGCAAGAGATTAGTCGAACAAGCAGGAGTCAAAATACCAGGAGCTCAGGATACAGTACTGATGGCCAGAGTCACAACACTGCAGGAACAAGACACAATGACCTAGCAATGTGCTGCTAGGAAGTCCGGCCTTAAATAGCAGCACATTGATCAGGTGATCTATCAGGAAGTTCACATAGTTCCACCTGCTGGTGATCCGGGGAACTGCACAGTTCTCAGCAACAGGGGAGACACCTGCTGGTTGACAATGAAGTTCACAGCACAGTTCATAAGTAATGCCACCAGCAGGACAACAGAGGCACAGATCGTGACACCTTCCCTGTCCTTCGCCAGGCCTTTCCAGTGCAGAGACCCCCAAAGGTTGTGAGGGCATGGAATTGATCAGGCTTCGGCAGAAAAAGCCGAGCCCAATCAGGTCTATGCTACTGTGCAGGCGCAGATGGCTCATGCACGCGTAGTAGCACAGACTTACTAAGGCCCAATTGGGTCCTTGCCAGGGCCGGATTTCTGCAAAGGCCACGGCCTAGGGCGGAAAAAAATCAGAAGGTTAAAAGGGCGGCAGGACCTGAGAGAGATAAGAGGCTGCATGTCAAAATAAATCATTTCTCCTGCTCCGAAGCGCCCCGGCTTTGCTGCACACACAGTCAGAATTCCAGAGCTCCGTTTATTTTCCTTACTTCGTGGTGTGCGATGAGACAGTGCTATCTCTTGAACATACAAGCTTCAGTTTATTGCCAGGGGTGAGAGAAACATGGATCACAATGTAGACACAATTTCTGATCCAGTAAGGTAACCATTGTAACAGAATTATTTCCACTTTACAACGGAGCTAAACAATGTATTGCTGGTCAGTCAGACTGTTAATGACTTGAGCCATTCCTTCTCCTCTCTCCCCCTGGATTGTAAATCTTAAACAGAAAGATAAGGTTTTTTTTATTCCTTAGGAGAGATTTATGACAGCCCCTTCTAAGCTAAATCTTAACCCCTTGCTGGCTCATTTTAAAGACAGCAGTAATGTCTGCAGTAGTATGAGATAGACAACTTCTCTATAATTATAATTGCAAATGTACTGTTGTATACTTTTGTATTGTTACATTCTGTTTTGTATACCAAAAGTAATAACATACACTAAAAATAAAAATATATATATATTTGTACCGTGTTGGCAAACAGTAAAAAAAACAACTGTGAAAGAGTCAGTACAATAAATACTATAAAATAAATGCAACAGATCTGTGATTACAGAAGAGCAGAGAGGGAGATGAACGCCGCTCTGCTACTTCATGCCCTGTACACACCATGCAATTTGCCATCAGATAGATGGGTTCGAATTGATTTTTTCCGACAGGTCTAATCTGATTTGTGATCATTTTTCTAATCGACTTTGTATAAGTGATCGGAAAATCGATTCAACCCATCTATCTGGTGCGTACCAGGCATTAGGGACTCACTGCTCTAACAGGAAAAACAATCAGTCATCATTTTTCAGAGAGAAAACATTCATAGGTATACACAAGTCACTATAAACAGCATTTCCTCCTGCAAACAAGTGATCGTTAAGGCTCATACACACATCAGACTATAGTCTTTGCAAAATGAAAGATCACAGACCAATCTTACCACCCTTCATGTAGTATGAGAGCCATACTCTTCACAGTCTTTTCTATGGAGCTGAACTCCCCATCAGGAAAAAATCTTTGCAAGATGCTGCACACACAGATGCTGTACAGACACAAAAGATCAGTATCTGCAAAAGATCTGTTCCTGCCAAAGATCCATTCCTGCAAATTGCATTCATAGTCTATGAGATCTGCAGATCATCATACACACATTGTTTAACTGACATTCATCTGCAGATCAGACAATCATCTGCAGATCTGAAAATCCATCCTGGTGGATCTGATCTGCAGATGAATGTCTGTTAAACAAGGTGTGTATGATGATCTGCAGATATCATAGACTATGAATGCATTTTGCAGGAACGGATCTTTTGCAGGAACAGATCTTTTGCAGATACTGATCTTTTGAATGTGTACAGCATCTTTGTGTGCAGCATCTTGCAAAGATTTCTGTCTGATGGGGAGTTCAGCTCCATAGAATAGACTGTGTAGGTATGGCTCTCATACTACATGGAAGGGGGTAAAATTGGTCTGTGATCTTTCATTTTCCAAAGACTATGGTCTGATGTGTGTATGCACCCTGAGTGAGTGAGTGAGTGAGTGAGTGAGTGAGTGAGTGAGTGAGTGAGTGAGTGAGTGAGTGAGTGAGTGAGTGAGTGAGTGAGTGAGTGAGTGAGTGTGTGTGTGTGTGTGTGTGTGTGTGTGTGTGTGTGTGTGTGTGTGTGTGTGTGTGTGTGTGTGTGCACTAGGAAGTCCAAATCCGGCCCTGGCCCTTGCTACTGCGCATGTGCAAGCTGTTGACAATTCATTGTCAAAGGTGTTTAGGGGACACAGTGCTGGAAAAGCCCAGTGGAGGAGGATGTAGGAAGCCTCTGAATTATCCAGATGCTTCCCTCTATTGAGGGGAGTACCTCTTTGGGGCAGTGGGCCAGATTTATCAAAGCATTACAGACAGTTTTTTCTTCTTAAACTGTTCTAACCAGCAGAGGAACTGTTCTACATGATAATAAAACTTCTCAATTTCTACCTAATGGTGGCAGTTTAGCATGAATTTCTAGAGCTGCACTACAGTTAAGGAAAGTGCAATATTCCTAAACTGCTGCAGATTAAGTAGTACTTAATAGCAGTTCTACAGATAGTGCAGCAGTGTAGGCTAGCCATGATTTGTGTAGAGCTCCTCCCCCTGCTGCCAGGTGTCCTGTGTAGCGGTTCTGTGCTTAACCCTTCCAGTGCTGGGCCCTGATGCAATATAACAGATGTATTGGTTACCTCAGCAACAGCAATTTCCCTCACACACTGCACTGCCTGAGTGAATTTCCTAACTCCTCGTAACGATTGGTGTCAGCAAGAACAGATATTCTGATTATTGGTGATCTGCAGTATCACCAATTATACACATGCTATACCTGGTTATGTGGTGATCTGCAGAATCACCAATAATGCGAGTATTGCGAGACACAGGACAACGACAACCAGATGTAAAGATAGGTGTTTGGTGCAACAGTATATATATATATATATATATATATATATATATATATATATATATATATATATATATATATATATATATAGATATATATATAGAGAGAGAGAGAGAGAGAGAGAGAGAGAGAGAGAGAGAGAGAGAGAGAGAGACTCACTACCCCAGAGGAGCTGGTAGAAGGAGATATCTCTATTGAACACAGGAATACAAACTCCAGCAAGCTGGAGATGCAGACAAGGTAGTGATCAGTTCACCCGAGGAGCGGGTGGTACACAGTAAGGCAAGGTTACTGATCACCCGAGGAGCGGGTGATTCAGACTGTACTACAGCTGCGAATCACCTGAGGAGCAGGTGATGAGGATAGTGCTGTAGTTGCTAGTCACCTGAGGAGCAGGCGATTAAGACTGTACTGCAGCCACTGGTCACCTGAGGAGCAGGTGATTCAGACTGTACTGCAGCTACTGATAACCTGAGGAGCAGGTGATTAAGACTATACTGTAGCTACTGGTCACCTGAGGAGCAGGTGGTTCAGACTGTACTGCAGCTACTAATCACCTGTGGAGCAGGTGATTACTATACTGAAAATCCCTCACCAGTGACTAGGCTTGCTGGTGAGGACAGGAGAGTCCGACAAGCAGATCCGGCAACGAACGGACAGATACGGTACAGAGACAGAAGGCTAATCAGAGTAGTGTTCAGGCAGAGTCGGAAACAGGATCAGATAGGCAGAAGCACAGAATCAGTAAGCAGAAGAGTAGTCAGAGCTAGCAGAAGGTCATAACAAATAATACAATTCAATTAGTACTTTAAGCTATCAAGAGAATCTGACTAAGTGTGGATCCCCAGCTCCTGCTGGTTCTAGCACACTTTGGGATCTGACTAAGGTCTGAGTGCTAACACGTAGCATTCGCAACAGCAGACGCGGAGCAACTGACAGGCCAGTCCTATATATACTGAAAACGCTCCACAGCACCGCCCCAGTCACTCAGCCAATCCGGAGCACTGCTGGAGTCAGCTGACCGGCCGATTACACTCGTATTCCTAACAGTTTTTATTCCAGGTACACTTTAATGATTTGCACGTTTTTCCACCCATTATGCCACCCCACAGAAGTTGTTCCATCATGCGCAATAGTCCTACCCAGCTCCCAATAGCAACAATACGTATCACTCTGATGGAGAGACCCCATGATTTACACTTATGCCTGTCTATACAGCTCATTATTTACAAATAAAGATGAAAGTTTATGGACAGTCTGTACTGCAGAGCACTCTTCAATACTTGCAACAAAGTCAGCTTTTGAGATAACTGTCGGAAAGCTGATGAGAATAGAAAGTTTAAAGCCCAGCTCCAGAATTCTTATTTATATAGTTTTGAAATGTGTGGAAAGTGGTTAGGTACTTTTAAGGTATTTTATTGCTATGAGTGTCCCTCCTAGGAGGATCTCCCTCATTTCCTGGTGGTAGCATGTCCATGGAGCTGTTTGGCCTCCATATGAATGATAGTCTCATGGAAAGGATATAAGGGACAACAACAGTTGATCTGGGATTCAACCTATTCCTCTCTCTACAAACAAAAAAAAAATAGTTGTATTTGTTGCTGTTTTAACAGGGAGTGCTAAAAACGATTACACATGGAGACCCAGGGCAGCAATAAAACTCGAGAGGTCCTAACCCCTTCCCAAGAATTGGACTTTAATACCATTAAGCTAGAATAAATCATGTGTAGCTCCTATGTATCCTTATATCAGCCTTTCTTTATCTAACTGATGTGGAATTTCACTTTAAAGGGGATTTCACACAACTATACAAACATGTGAATTCTTGTGATTGCTATGAACGTGTTAATTTAAACACTTCAGAACACCAACAAGTTGCTACTGGAGTGTGAGGATAGGTGCTACTTGTAAAAGAGGCCTCATATATATGAGCTGTTTTACAAGCCAAAATATTTTTAGCCACACTTCTGATTAACTTGCTTTTGTAATATGTGGCCTGAGTGATATCTTCATCATTATCTTTTCTACTGTGTCTTACCTTCAATGTTATTTTTCTAGTCTAATCACTCTGTTTTTAACTTACAATGGGAGAGACACGTAAAGCATCCATGTCCCTTAAACTTTTTTAAGGCTTGAAAGACATCCGAGGTGAAAATAAACTGATGAGAAAAACAATTGCATCTATCCTCAGTTTCCTAAAAGTGACTTTTAGATATCCCACAGTTTTATTTTATATTTAAATATAGTTTTACATTTTTTTACTGTTTCATTGTTTCTGCTAAATAACACCTTCATTGAAGTATGCCAGAGCTCAAATAATTGAATTATTGACCCTTATCTCTTTCCTTCTCTCGGAAGCCATTTATTGACAGGAAAGTGTTATATGGCTGTAATTACTTATCAGTGAGGGTTATGCAATAGTCTGACCCAGTCTAACCGGTCCCGACCCATGCAGAAACTGTTACTTGCATACCTGATTAAACTTTTTTCAGGCAGAGAAAGAAAAAAAAGGAACACAGCCTAGGTATTTGTGTGCTTGGTACTGTACATACACATGTCTATCTCATCATGTCTACTTGATTGTCCTTTAATGTGCTTCCACAATAGAGAAGTTAATAGTGTGTCAGAATCTTCAAATTTTTAGATCTATACCACTGGCTCCTACAGTCTCCTACTTGCTACTGTCTGGTTTGTTTACATCATGTGGTTTAATAAATGCCTAGGTTCTCAACATGTGGTACACGTACCCCAGGGGGTACTTCTGATGGTTCCAGGGGGTACTCGGGCTTGATCTACTTAACCTAGAAAAACAAATTTGAAGTTTTAGAAAATTATAAATCTTAAACACCAAATTAGTGTTTTTTAATTAAATGCAATAGTAAATGCTTTAAAATTGCATAGAACCAATTACATACTACTATTAAATATTTGTTTGCCAAGGTATATGTATGCGATAATGTTTACTATGCTAGGGGGTACTTGGCGAGTACAGGATTTTAAAAGGGGTAAATACCAATAAAATGTTGAGAAACACTAATAAAGGACCCAGAAATTGTTTGCATCAAAGTAGGATTTACAAGCTCTCAGTTTTCTCAACTAAAGTATATACCATTACCTATTTTACAAGGAGTAACAATGGTTGAATGTACAACACTTTTCTTTATAACAGAGCAGGCAAGTAGGGGATTTCAAAACATGGATATTTTATGTAGTGCAACCAGTGACCGGAGTCACATGAAGTGGGGAGGGAGGCACAACAGTTGCCTAATTGGGTCCCACTTAAGGCCAGGGGAGGAGTCACAAGGAGTGACATGGATACTGATAGGTGCAGGAGTGGTAACAAGGTCTAAGATATGTATGTCCCCCATAGAGCCCTGAATCTGATGAAAGGGATGTGCATTTGCCAGTCAACATTCAGTGAAAGTAAGTATGCCTAAGGGACAGTGTACTTTAATTACTTAACTGAATCATTACACAAAGCAAGGTAGACACTAAGCTCCTGCTCCTAAAACCATAATGCCTTGGTGTCAATGGCCTCATTATCTTCTTTAGAAAAGTGTGTTACATTCAGAAAGTAAAAGCTGAAAACGAGATAAGGAAGCTGTTGGAATCCGGACACTGGTATTTCTGGACACTGGTATTTCTACAACGCTCATGCAAGAGGTGATATACATGAGCTGTATTTCTACAACGCTCATGCAAGAGGTGATGTACATGAGCTGTATTTCCACAATGCTCGTGCAAGAGGTGATATACATGAGCTGTATTTCTACAATGCTCATGCAAGAGGTGATATGCATGAGCTGTATTTCTACAATGCTCATGCAAGAGGTGATATACATGAGCTGTATTTCCACAATGCTCATGCAAGAGGTGATATACATGAGCTGTATTTCCACAATGCTCATGCAAGAGGTGATATACATGAGCTGTATTTCTACAATACTCATGCAAGAGGTGATATCCATGAGCTGTATTTCTACAATGCTCATGCAAGAGGTGATATACATGAGCTGTATTTCCACAATGCTCATGCAAGAGGTGATATACATGAGCTGTATTTCTACAATGCTCATGCAAGAGGTGATATACATAAGCTGTATTTCCACAAAACTCATGCAAGAGGTGATATACATGAGTAGAGATGGCCCAAACGGTTTGCATGTGAACTTATTCGCGCAAACTTCGGTGGATCGCGATCGAACACGAACTTTATGGGGGTTCGACCCGCCCCCTATATTACATCATTAGGGTAAAGTTTGACCCTCTACATCCCAGTCAGCAGGCACAGTGTAGCCAATGAGGCTACACTTCCTCCTGGAGCCCCCCCCCCTTATAAAACGCAGGTAGCGTCAGTCATTTCACTCAGAAGGGAGAGAACTTTGCTGCTGCTGAAATAGGGAAATCTTAGTTAGGCTCTTGTGTTAGGCTTGTTAGCTTGCTCCTTCTTGCTGATCTCATTGCTAAAAAGCACTCCTCATCCTCAACATCTCTTTTGAGAGCTAATGTTGTTCTTGTGAGCTATTTTTTTTTGTGTGTGTCCCACAGACACTTGTGTTGCATATACAGCCTTGGTAATTCCTACTGTGCCACTGCCAGGCCCAGCACATTCAGTGACTACCTGTGTGTGTGACAGGCAGCTGCACATTTGTGATACCAATCACTGCATACCCACCTGTTCAATGCACCTACCTACTTACGTGACCGCACGCAGTGTCACTGCACCTGTTCACAGTGTGTGTGTGTGTGTGTGTGTGTGTGTGTGTGTGTGTGTGTGTGTGTGTGTGTGTGTGTGTGTGTGTGTGTGTGTGTGTGTGTGTGTGTGTGTGTGTGTGTGTGTGTGTGTGTGTGTGTCAGGTGCACATTTGTAATACCAATCACTGCATACCCACCTGTTGTTCAGTGCACCTACCTACCTACATGACCGCACACAGTGTCACTGCACCTGTTCACAGTACCTGTGTGTGAGACAGCTGCACATTTGTAATACCAGTCATTGCATAATTGTTCACAGTACCAGTGTGACCGCACGCTGTGCAATATACCAGTTCATGCATACCTGTTAACTGCACCTGTGTGACCGCTGCACATTGTATTGTAATACCAGTCACTGCATACCTTTCACTGCACCTGTGTGACTGCACATTGTATTAATCAAGTCAGTGCATACCTTTCACTTCATCCCCTCGATATTGACAAAACAGGTAGAGGCAGACCCAAAGACAGGCCACCCCGGCAGGTCTGTTCGAGGTCGTGCTGACGTGATTTTGTGCTGCCCTGAACCAAAGTACAGTGCTCAGAAGAAGGCACGTCCCATCAACTCCCAAGATTGTCAGGATGTGGTTGACTATTTAACACAGAACACTTCATCTTCCGCAGCCACCAGCGCTACTACAAGCACGACATCTGCTGCATTTGACACTTCACAGGAGTTATTTGGTGGGGAATTAACTGATTCACAGACATTATTGTTACAACCAGATGAAGGCGCTAAGCAAGTTGCACCACCTCATATGTCTGAGTTAGGCGACACTATGGACGTAACGTGTAAGGAGGAGGATGATGAAGTACCTGCTGTTGGTGCAGTTTATGAGGTGTCCATGAGGGAAATCTTTGAGTGGAAGAAGCAAATGTCTGCCAGTCACCCCCTTGTCCGGCGTCTGACAGCTGGCTTGGCGGAACTGTTAGCTCGCCAGCTGTTACCATACCAGCTGGTGGACTCTGAGGCCTTCCGAAAATTTGTGGCCATCTGGACACCACAGTGTAGGATACCAGGCCGCAATTATTTCTCAAAAAAAGGCGATACTCAAACTGTACCATGAAGTTGAAAGGCAAGTGGTATCTCTGGCACACAGCGTTGGGTCAAGGGTCCATCTGACCACGGATGCCTGGTCTGCAAAGCACGGTCAGGGCAGGTACATTACTTACACAGCCCATTGGGTCAACCTGGTGACCGCTGGCAAGCAGGGAGTACATGGCTGTGCAGCGGACTTAGTAACACCTCCCGGGCTTGCAGGCAGGCCTGCTGCCACCTCCTCTCCTCCTGCTGCATCCTCTTCACTGCCGTCATCCTCCTCCTCCTCCTCGGCTGAGTGGCAGTTCAACTCTACTGGTGCTGCGATCTCCTCTCCAGCTACACAGCACCAGCTCCCCAGGGCCTATGTTGCATGCCAAGTACGACGGTGTCACGCCATCTTAGACATGTCTTGCCTCAAAGGGGAGAGTCACACTGGACCAGCTCTCCTGGCTGCTCTTAACAAACAGGTGGATCAGTGGCTGACCCCGCACCAACTGGAGATCGGCAACGTGGTGTGTGACAATGGCAGCAATCTCATTTCGGCTTTGAATTTGAGAAAGTTGACACATGTACCCTGCATGGCACATGTGCTCAGTCTCATAATTCAGAGATTTGTGTCTAAGTACCCAAGCTTACAGGACGTCCTGAAGCAGGCCAGGAAGTTGTGTGGGCATTTCAGGCGGTCTTACACGACCATGGCATGAATGGCCGATATTCAGCGGAGAAACAACTTGCCGGTGAGATGCTTGCTTTGCGATAGCCCGACTCGCTGGAATTCGACCCTCCTGATGTTCGACTGCCTGCTACAACAGGAGAAAGCCGTCACCCAGTATCTCTACAACTACAGTAGAAGGACACACTCTGGGGAGATGGGGATGTTCTGGCCGAAGAACTGGACACTCATACAAAATGCCTGCAGGCTCATGCAGCCGTTTGGGGAGGTGACAAACATGGTGAGTCGTAGTGAAGGCGCCATCAGCGACTTGATCCCGTATGCTTTCCTTCTGGAGTGTGCCGTGCGTAGAGTGGTGGATCAAGCTGTGGAGGAGCGTGAACAGGAACAGTTACAGAAGGAAGAGTTGTGGGATCAATTCTCATCAGAACCAGATGTTTCTTCAACACCTTCGGCAGTACAGAGGGGGGGGAGGAAGAAGAGTCGTGTGGGGAAGAGGAGTCAGATGATGATGAGGAAGGTGGTTTTTTTGGAGGATGAGGAGGAGGCAGCAGAAGTGAGCCGCAGCAGGTGTCGCAGGGGGTTGTGCTGCTCAATGCTCCCGTGGTATTGTTCGTGGCTGGGGGGAGGAGGAGAACTTACCTGACGTCACTGAGGAAGAGGAGATGGATAGAAGGTCTGGATCCAAATTTGTGCAGATGGCATCTTTCATGCTGTCCAGCCTGTTGAGGGACCCCCATATAAAAAAACCTCAAAGGGAATGAGCTGTACTGGGTGGCCACGCTACTAGACCCTCGGTATAGGCACAAAGTGACGGATATGTTACCAACTCACCTGAAGGCAGAAAGGATGCTGCACATGGAGAACAAGCTGGCAACTATGCTTTACAGTGTTTTTAAGGGTGATGTCATAGCACAATGGAATAAAGGTACCACTGCCAGTAATCCTTCTCCCATGTCCACGCAGGCAAGGACAGGGCGCTCTAGCGATGTCATGGTGATGTCAGACATGCGGACATTCTTTAGTCCAATGCCTTGCCCCCCTTCCGGATCCACCCTCCACCAACGCCTCGACCGGCAGGTAGCCGACTACCTGGCCTTAAGTGTGGATGTAGACACTGAGCAGCGATGAACCCTTGGACTACTGGGTGCGCAGGCTTGACCTGTGGCCAGAGCTGTCACATTTTGCCATCCAACTTCTGTCTTGCCCTGCCTCAAGCGTCCTGTCAGAAAGGACCTTCAGCACAGCTGGAGGCATTGTCACTGGGAAGAGAAGTCGCCTAAGTCGCAAAAGTGTTCAGTACCTGACCTTTATCAAAATGAATGAGGCATGCATCCCCCGGAGGGCTGCTGCCTGCCCGAAGACTAAGTCAGTTTCAACACACAGCATCTCTGCCTGCAGGCCGCTTGACTGCCTTCTCCGCCACCACCAACAGGGTCTAGGACTCCAGGCAGATTCCTGAATTTTTAAGGCCGCTGCTAGCAGTGGCCGCTATAATAATTTTTCTGGTGCGTGTACATGCCTGCCTAATTTTTCTTTGCAACAACAAAACGGCATGTACATGTGTCAATTCCCCTTTGTGATCGTTACCTTGCCGCAGTGAAGGGGCTTGCGTATCACAAAGAAGCAATGACCGCCGGCTATATAAGTGTCTTGGGGGGGGGAGGGCATATCCAAGATAATAATGTTGTTGCTTCATTGAGGATGGACCAAATTCGATCAGCTGGACAGTCACTGTTCTGTCGTTTAGCTACCTTAGCCCGGCGACCATATGGGCTTGAAAACTGCCATGGCCTGCACTCTGGCCATGGTGCGCACCAGTCCAGCACGGCCGTCACTACACAAACAGCTGTGTGCGGTGCATTACACAGTGAGTTTGGTCTGTCAGTGTGAAGCAGTACTTTAATTACACTCCCTGATGTATACACATGCAAGCTGTTTTAAAGCACTTTAGGCCTCCAATTTAGCATGCAATGCGATTTCTGCCCTTAAAATGCTGCTTTGCGTCAAATCCAGATTTTTCCCCGGGAACTCTGGCATGTATCCCACTCCGCCATGCCCCCCTCCAGGTGTTAGACCCCATGAAACATCTTTTCCATCACTTTTCTGGCCAGCATAAATGTTTCTAGTTTTTAAGGTTCGCATCCCCATTGAAGTCTATTGCGGTTCACAAAAGTTCGCACGAACCAAACTTTTGCGGAAGTTTGCGCACTGAAAATCAGAGATTCAAGCCATCTCTATACATGAGCTGTATTTTCTCAATGCTCATGCAAGAGGTGATATATATGAGCTGTATTTTTACAATACTTATGCAAGAGGTGATATACATGAGATGTATTTCCATGAGCTGTATTTCTACAATACTCATGCAAGAGGTGATATACATAAGCTGTATTTCCACAATGCTCATGCAAGAGGTGATATACATAAGCTGTATTTCCACAATGCTCATGCAAGGGGTTATATATATGAGCTGTATTTCCACAATGCTCATGCAAGAGTGATATCCATGAGCTGTATTTTCACAATGATCATGCAAGAGTGATATCCATGAGCTGTATTTCTACAATACTCATGCAAGAGGTGATATCCATGAGCTGTATTTCTACAATACTCATGCAAGAGCCGATATACATGAGCTGTATTTCTAAAATACTCATGCAAGAGGTGATATCCATGAGCTATATTTCCACAATGCTCATGCAAGAGGCACAAATAAAGTAATCATCTGCTGGAGGTGAGCTGCGGATCATTCAATGTCATTTGAGTCTTACTATGTGTTTGTGCACTCTATAGATCACCACTGACATTGCCTGGTTAGTTTTATGCTACTCTGGGGGGTGATCTGCCTCCATCTTTACCAATGTTTATGCATATAATACCAAGTCTTTGATAATGTTCTTCCACGACATCAATATTTTCCCATTTCTTTATTTGATGCAAAATAATGCATATTATATACAAACAGCCTACTGGCATTTACTGCACAAAAGCTAATCTACTATGTAAAGACACGTTTCTCTTATATTTCGAATATACAGGAAGAACCTTGTTAACAAGTTAGATCGGGACTGTAGGTTAGTTCTTAACCTGAATCTGGCCATAAGTCAAAACACTGTGCCATCTCTGTCCACTGTGCCTCCAGTGTCCTCTGTCACCTTTGTTCCCCCGTTCCTTCACTGTCACCCATGTGCCTCAGTGACCTGCAGCAAAATATCAATTTACTGGTTTAAAAATTATTTTTTTCTTAGAATTTTTTTTTTTAAATTGAATTTCTCAAAAACTACAAGGTCATTTTGAAAACCGACCCTTTTTCACTTGTTCCCTCAGAATCAATTTTTTTTCAGGCCGTTCATAAGTCAGGACTATCTTTGTTGTGCTTAGTACTTTAAATTAGAAATGCAGTGAGGAGTAAATTCTATACAAACTGAACAATGACTAGCTCATTTTTCTTTTGTTACTGCTCATTCCTCTTTGCCAAGCAGCAAAAATGAGGGATAGCCTATGGGTTCCCTTCTGTAGTAGGAATTTATACAATGTTGAGAATACATTCTCTGGGTCAAACTTGGCCAGCTCTAGTTCTTTTACGCATTGCTTGCTACAGTACCATTCCCTCAAAAACTAACAGTCACAGGAACTTCTCCTTCCCATAGGATGTTCTCCTTCAGAACCCTAGCCCACAAATCTGGAAAAGGCCCAGCCTCCCACACCTGCTTCCCATGTGCCCTACTTGGATGTCTGAAACTCTGAACTCTGTCCCCCTCCTCCGAAAACTCTGCTAATCATGTACGTCTAAAATGTTTCTATTCTTTATGCCTAAAATGCACTACTGTCAATGCCACGTGTACCAGAAATAATTGTAGGTGTGACTTCTGTCGTTCTCAGTGAATAAAGTTGATTCTGAAATGCTGAGAAGTTGGTATATATGGGGTCTTAAAGAGCAGACAGCATTATCAGCTACTATATCCTGTAGCATAAAGATCCTGTGCCTACCACAGAAAGCTGGGTCTGGAACTATGAGAAACTGGTGAAGGGATGGGTTGTGCCAAAGAGGTGTAAACTGAAAAATTTGGCCCAGTTTTAGCAACATTCTCTGTGGAACTCCCCTCTCCCCTCTAAAGGGTAAACTGGCCAATGGCTGTGTAGGGCCCACAATAGCTGACTCAATTCATATTGATTGGTCAAAGATTGACTGAGCAAGCCACCATGGTAGTGTGACTAAGCCAGCCGCCCAGTAGTAATTTCAATCAGCTTCTTCTGTCTCAGGGAAACGTTCAGCTCTGTCCCTCTTGAATGGTTTCTCAGATAGTCATGTGACATCAGAGCAGCAGCCAGCAGCAGTAAGTATTTTGCCTAGCTGTCCGAGTACTTTAAACTTGTCATGTTTATGGGGGCTTTTAATAAAGAAAGCCAAACACATACTAAACATGAAACTTTTCTGTATAAGATAAATGTCATAAATTCAAAAGAGCAGCAAATAAACTCCCTGTTATTTTGTACTTGGCATTTAGCTTAAATTCATTTAATTAGCCTTCAGTGCTCATTTTATTCACTTAAATTCATTTAATAAGCCTTCAGTGTTAATGAACATTTATAAATATGCTCATTTGTGCTGTATAACAGTCATTTATTTTTTTTCACTGAAATCCACAAACATGAAGCCCAAGTAATCCAAATATAAGTGTACTGATTGTATATATAATAAAAATCTGTACAATATAGGTATACATGGCTAAAGATGTCTTACACCATAGCAAAAAGAAGGCTATTTTGAAAGGATTTTTTTTTTTTAGAACATTTGTTTTCTTTTGTAGAAAAATGCTTGGAATGATCAGGATCCGTTCACATCTAAAACCGCAAAACTTTGGTTTTGCGGGAGTGATTTTCCCGCGAAAATCACTCCCGCAAAGCACTGGATTGGAGCTACTGCGGAGGACAAGGGGAGCTTCATTAAGATCCAGAGGATTTCCTTTCTCTCTAGGTATGTACTCTCCCAGGGCTATTTTTTTTTTACTATGGATTCTCTTTCAGGTGGAAAAACTATACTCTGCAGGTTTTCTTCCAGAGGGTTATAAGGACCCTTTTAGACCACTACATAAAATCCTGGCGCTTTGGATCTCCAAAACTCCACTGAATAGTGTGTGTGTGCGTGTGTGTGTGCGTGTGCGTGTGCGTGTGCGTGTGCGTGTGCGTGTGCGTGTGCGTGTGCGTGTGCGTGTGCGTGTGCGTGTGCGTGTGCGTGTGCGTGTGTGTGTGTGTGTGTGTGTGTTTTATTTTTTTTTTGTGTGTGTGTATTTTATTTTTGTGTGTGTATGCAGTTATGTTATCTAGTTAAACTACTTTCCCAAAGACTAACATTTGGGAGGCAATTTCATTATTTTATGCAGTCAGACAGCCCTACACATTGCAATAAAAAAATAAAGGACGAAACATTCAATATACAGTACACTGACGTGAACAGAGGGATTGTGGTTAAAATGTTCATTTTTCAAGCAATGATTGAATTGAACATGATTGGAATACATAAAAAAATAAATGATCATTCAGCTTGACAAGTGTGGGCAAAATTAGAGGAAGGACATGAACCATCATCCATTGCATGACTTCTTTTTTAGGCAATTGAATCATAAAATCTAGCACCGGTTTGTCGATATGCTCCCGCAATAAGCATGTGGACCAATATGTATGCACTAGTCATTTAGGCCCATTTCAAAAACAGCCGCGAGAATGACCTCCAGCGTGCACAGCCACCCGCGCAGGTCTCTCCACATGTAGCTGCACACTTTACGCCTAATAAGGACGCAGCCGCCCATGGAGGCAGATTCATGGACATTTATTGAGTAGGATGTATTTAGGTACATTCACCATAAAAATAGCTTGGCTTAGTAAAAAGGCTATCTGCCATCTAAAAATAGTGCTTGAACATAGGTAGATAAAAACATGTATCACTACGTCTAACTTCTTAGATTATGGTTTGCAGTATCATTGTGATTGCCTTGGTAACTAAATGTATCTTACCAGAAAAAAATGGCAGCTTCTATCAGAGAACTCTCTAGCTTTATGGCAGATTTGAAAAATACCAAATAGGATATCCCTCTTCCTGATCAAACAGTCACTCTGAAGATTATAAAACTATTTTTTTGTTTCTTGAATGAAAGGTAGTAAAATGTGGGATTCTTGACTACATATATAACGGATGCCCTATAAATGCATGAAATAAGTTACTGCATATACTCAACTATAAGTCTAACTCACTAAATAAAAGTATAGGTGTCAACTTATAAACGAGTCACGACCAACACTGAGTAATGTGTGTACTATTAGTGACATTTCCATTATAGCAGCAATTTACCCAGTAGTAAGTGACTCTTTCTTGATAAAGGAAATGCCAAGAAAACATAGGTCTGAAAGTCTTGGTCACAACAATTAACAAGGAATAGGACAGGGGAAAAATACTGGGTTGCAGAATAATTGCTGCACTTGGGGGCCTGGAGGAGTCATTGGCTGCACTTAAGGGTCGGGAGGCGGGGGGGGTTAATGGATGCAATACAGTTAACTCCTCCTGGTCCCCAAGTCCCCACTAACTTTGCTAGGTAGACTTATATGTGATTCAATAAAAATTCCAGCTGAAGAGGGTCAAATATTGATAGTGTACTTATACACGAAGTTGATATATATTCAAGGATACATGGTATGTCTCATTCCTTTAAATGATAAAGTATTTTGTGGTAATGTAATACCATGCGCTCTGTAGCATTCTGGATATGAAATGCTTGCCCTGATTACCCAAGTCTGACGAGCTGTGAGTAGCCTTTGTAATCCAGTAAAACTGAACTAAATCCTAGACCTTTTACAAAGCATTTTCACTTTATTTGTTGCAGGTGTTGCTTTTAGAAACTCACTGTGATCTCATATGATGCAGGTAAGAGTTGAAAGTTTTTTCCATTTAATAGACAATTTTAAAATGAAACTGATCCAGGTTTACTGAATCTCACAGCTGCTCTAATATTCTTCAGTTTTCAATAACCTTTTAGGGCAACTTTTAGACTCGAGCCACACTATGCTAGATGCACAACTATGCTTCTGCCAGGGCTTCCATAGGCATAGAGGAGCTAATCCACTGTGGTGGCAGCTGCAGACTCTTGTGGTGGCAGAGATCCAGAAGAAGGTAACAGAAGGAGGCAGAGGTGTCAGAAGGGGAGAGAAGAAAGCGTAGTAACATTAATAGTGTATCCTGTGAGGATACGCTGTTGCTATCTCAGAGTCCTTCACCTCATTCAGACTACAAACTGCCAAACCTGGTCCACTGCCACTACAGGGAACAGGTGCCACAATACTGATGGGAGCCCTGGCAAACGTGTAACCAACCGCTGGGGCTCCCCAATGGATTGATACAGACTAATAGAAATCCTCCGCCTCCAAGGAAAATTTTCAGTGGTCCACAGTGGTGGACCAAAAATAATGCTCTTTGGGAAGGAAGGGTTCCCATTGGTCTGTTTCAAACTGATGGGGAGCCCCAGTGGTTTATGCTTCTGCCAGAGCTCCCATAGGTATAGCGGAGATCGTCCCAAGCGGCGGTAGCTGCAGACTCAAGTGGTGGTAGAGATCCAGAAGAAAGTAACAGAAGGCGGCAGAAGGTAAAGAAGAAAATGCAGGAAAATATACATCAAACAGCCTAGTAAGAACTTGGGATGTCCATTCCAATAGGCTTTCATTGTTTCCGTGTGCAACTGCAGTGTATGCCATCTCTGGAAAAATCATGCAGTTTGAAATTATGATTACAGGAATGGATCCGTTGAAAATGCACAAGCGTGAACAGCTCTTATACTTAGCAATACGTTTTATTGACATGTCAGTTTATGACTTTAGTGTATCGTGCAAAAAGTGTTTGTTTTCACAGCAAATATGAACTGAGTCTCACACTGCTGAAGAATGCAATATACACAGAATTACCTAGACTTTTCTGGGGTGAGTGAACTATCTGCACATATCAGCATTTGGGAATCTCCTTCAGTCATTACAACTGAAGAAGTTTCTCTAGGAGTGATAAATTGCCTTCTAGAATGGAAGAATGTGATATTTCCAGAAGGATAAGGCTGTTGGCACTCAATGCTTAAATGCTTTATCAGGGTTGCGGTTCCTTTAACATTGGTAAGGTATCCATGTTCATTGTAAATCAGTGCAGTCTTACAGTAGACATCAGATCCTCAGCAAAGGATATAAAGTCATACCTTTACAGTATTTGTCGATATGAGTCTGCATACAGATATACAATGTATGCAACAAATGTTACAGCTTGGCAGTCGCAGGAATTTTTGACCAATGAGGCACCCACTGTATCTGAATGCCACCCATCTCTGAAGGAGTGGTCTTTTATCCAGTGCCTGGGATTGTAAGGTTTACAGTACATTTACAGAAATGAATTACAAAAAGGTGTTCTTTTGAAGATACCTTAATTTTTTTTAACCTTTATATTCGACACTGACTTTACAACTATACTGTTGCACAGTGCCCTTCAAGCCACTTGGCAATGATAATTAGCATGATATGCTCTGTGTTGCTTCATTGGGCTTGATTCACAAAGCAGTGCTAGGTGTTCGCTTGCCTGTGAAAAGCCCTGTATCATGCCTACAGTTAGTTTAGGCGTGATAAATAGCACTCACACGCAAAGTCCCGCGCACAAAACAGCTTGGTGCGCGTGAAACGACACGAAAAAAACGGTCACCCGTTGTGCCTATAAGGTCGCATGGGGTGTGACCTTAAGGTCGCATGACCTTATAGGCGCATCGGGTGCGCCGTTTTCGTCGCACTGCGATGCAACGTTTCGCACGCACCGCGCTGTACGCGCGCAAAGTTTTGCGTGCGGGACTTTGCGCGCGATGTGATTTAAAAAAAAAGGTGCTAACCTACTTAGCACCCTGGTTAACACGCCCAAAGTCTTTAGGCGTGCTAAGTAGGTTAGCACCGCTTTGTGAATCGAGGCCATTGTCTGCTATGTAGCCCAGAAGCCCAGTTTATCCTGTTTTTGTGTGTTCTCTCTGTGACTGGCAGATTCTCCTGCCAGTCAAGATGTTTCTGTCAATTACTGCTTGTTTCAGATGTTGCATAGGCATGTTCATGGCTCCACATATGCTGTCTATCCATCTTAGCCTCTGCTGTCTTTTCCCCTCAGTTTTTCTAAGAATCAAGGATTTCTCCAAGGAATCTGTCCACATTATGTGTCAAAAGTATTTAAAGAAAACCTTAACTGAACTCAAGCTACCGTGGCCATCCTGCGCAGTCACAGTATGCATACTACATACATGCATACGCATAGCATGCGTTCTGCACTGGCGCAGGATGGCCACAGCTGCTAGAATGCAATAGAGTACACAGGATGTCTGCAGGGGGCTGGGGGAAGCCCCAGGTAAGTGAAATGTTTTTTCTTAGCTCATTTAAGGTTCCCTTTGAACTTTAATAGTGGTATTAACCGCCCTTCTAATGAACACTCTGGCCTTACTTCTTTAAAGTGACCCTCCGGGCTAAAAATCTACTCAGCACCACTGAAAAGGCTTGGTGTGTCTTAAACAGTTTCACAGCATCAGAACTTTGTTTTTCTTAGCCAAGCCTCATTTTTAGCTGCACAGAAGAAAACTACATTCCCCCCCCCCCCCCCCCCCCGATGCTGTGAAAAGCATGATGGGATTTCTGATGATGTTGTTCTCCTCCTGCTTTTTTGGTGCAAATTATTATTTTTTTTTGAATTTGAGATTTGAAGCCTAGCGTGCACAGCTGGGAGTGGTGATCAAGACAGGACAGTTGGAACTGTGCCTCATGCTCCCTGTCACCTCCTTTCAACCAACCCATGAAAAAGATGGCTCCATGAAATCACAAACATTTGCCTGTTCTTTGAAAACAGGGTGGGTAAGAGATTATATTATCTATTTTAATTAACATAACTAATGTAACTTAATGACAGTATGTTTGTTTAGGCTGAAGTTCCCCTTTAAGTATTCACTGATTTGACCTTCTGGTAGTCCAGGGAACTCTAAGTAGCTTTCTCCACACCCACAATTCAAAAACATTTTTTCTTCATGACCTTGTTTATAGTCCAGCTTTCACAGCCATATGTTACTACTGGGAAGACTATATACTATGACTGGCAGACTCTGGTGCTTACATTATGTGGCATGATTTGTAGTTTTGCCTCAGTTATACTTTGATATCAAGTGAAAAATTAACTGTAACCTCTTTTCTGCCTAATCCTAGCATTTCCCCTTCCTATATAGACAACACTAACTTGTAACTTAAAGTGTATCTGAAACAGGGGGATATCAAAAATCTATACATACCTGGGACTTCCTCCAGCCCCCTCTGGCCAGATCACTCCCACACCACCGTCTTCTGCTGCCTGCAGCCTCTGAAACTGGCCCCCGTAAGTCATCCAGTTGAGGCCAGTCAGCGCAGGCAGTCGGACTGTGTGCACTCCCCCATTGCGGTCTGATGGCTGGGAGCATTCTGCACTTGCACAGTACTACTGGAAAGGCACAGAACACTCCCGACCATGGGAGCGCAACGGGGGGAGTGCGCACAGCCAGTGCGTTTGCACAGTATGCCCCAGACCAGAGGACTTTTCCGGGCAATTTGCAGAGGCTGCGAGCAGTGGAGGGCGCCGGCATGGGAGCAAGCTGGCTGGAAGAAGCCCCAGGTATGTATACATTTTTTATATCCTTTCTCAGGTTTCCTTTAAGCCTAATATTAGCTAGCCCTAACTTTAAAACACCCATGCAAATATCACCCCTTCCTACATTCTAAAACAAAAATGAGGGCCATCTATCAATATAAAATATGTAAGGGAATGACCCTTCACTTGCTACACTCATGTTTACAGAAAATGCAAAACAAATAAAAGGAACACACGTTTTCATTCATTTACAGATGGCAGTATTTGTCATGGTTACAAAAAAAACACAAAACAAAAGAACTACCCAAAAGGCAAAGCACACACAACTGATTTTCCCTGCCATTTTGCTTTATATTACAAACAGAAAAATGAGCAATGGGATTACTTAGGTTAGGAAAAAATACATGGACTATGGTGGCATAAGCACCATAATTGAATGGCATTTTCATATTCAAACCTATTTCTAAGTTCAAACTGGGACAGTGTATGGGGGAAAACAAAACAGGGACAATTGCTACAAAAGAGGAATACTACAAAAAAAAGCACCTAATACTGGTGGCTAGATTAACCCTGTGAGCCTAAAACCACCAACCATCCATGAAGTTATAGTTATCATAATAATCCTTAAACAGTTAAAGAACAAAGTATGAAAAGCAATTACTCATAGCGACCAAACAGCAATCATCTTGCATGGGCCTTGTACACTAAAGTAAGGAAGCCAATCTAATCTGTGCTGGCTGACATTTGTCTTGTTAGGGAGCATGCCTTTTTTAATAAGAAAGAACACATAATGCACTGTATCCCAGAGCAACACGATTTCAGGGTTCATCAACTTCAATCAAGCAGAAATGTCAGGTCAGTCCAGTGCATAATGAGTTCTGATGCAACACTATGGGAAATTGCTTGGTCGTTAATGATAGAAAGAATACTGTGATTGTGTACATTACAGTAATACCCGGTTTAATACATAAACCTGCAATAGAAATTACTGATTGATTTTTTTAAAGTGACATTTACCTCAGATTAGTGCCAGCTATCTGTTGTCAGCTTCACACTTCCATTTGCAGTGGCTCAGTCTTCCTTGAGGTCTCCACTGCCCCATGCAGTTTAGAGATGGTATAAGCCCAAAGTAAACTTTATGTAGGTGCTGAAGCGTCACCAGCTTCAGTCATGTCCTCTGATGCAGTACAGACACTAGATGCCTGAGTGATGTATTGGGTTATGCTCTCAGTTACAGTTCCACATGCAGTGAACAGCCTGTTCCTTGCAGCCATAAGATGGTGGGAGAGATTAATTAAGTGGTGTGATGTAGAGCTATTGCCAAATTGCCATACCAATAAATCTAAGCTACAGTTGGGCATCTCCTATCCTCCACTAATGAAACTACAGTATATGGTCATATAATGCAACTGAGCATCCCCATTATTTATGATGTCTCTTAAATGTAAAATCATTACCAATGTAATTTACAGAAATCTGTATCCATATTAAAGCCAAATTGTCAAAAAAAGCGAGAGGCCCAAAGGGATCTGCATTTCTCAGAACTCACATTACAGCTGCCAATGCATCCTCTTGCCCTACAGCAATACAATCTTTTGGGTCAACACGTGAGAAGCTGACATCCCACGACTGCCACAGGGCATACCCACAAACGCAGCGATGTCTGCCTACAGCGTGGGACCCGGGATCACAGGTTAGCTCAGGATAGCACTATGGAGCATGTCCACAATTATCTGTTCCCCCTGCAGACACATTTAAAAGCTTCATTAGAGAACCCATATATTAAACACAGCTCTCGATTACTACGCAGTCCTTTAGGGCTCTTTCACAGTGCGACGTTAAAGTCGCACGTTACAACAACATGCAATGCACAATAACTTACTGCAATGAAAAATCAATGGGCTGTTCACAGTGCAGACGTTGCGTTGGTGTCTAACGCTGCACGTTAAATGAAAATGCTGCATGCTATGCGTTATACACTTTTTAGCTGCGTTAGACTGATTTGCACATGCTCAGTATTTTTTTTTTAACGCATGCGCCGTTTTTGTTCTATCACTGTGCGACGAAAACGGCGCACCAAACACAGGGCTAACTAACGTCCAAGTTAAAGTCTTTCAATGCATTGCATTAGGGGCACGTTATGTGACCTTAATGTCGCATCAAACACAACGTCTTACTGTGTAAGAGGCCTAAGGGCAGACTTAAGTGACAAAAAAGAGGAGGTAATCTTACCTGGGGCTTCTTGCAGCCCCTGGAGTGATCCTGTTCACACACCATCCTTCATCCTGAGTCCCTCCGGCCAGCAGCAGCAACCCCCACGCGCCTCCTCACCGCGCTACCAATGCTGAGAGTGTACTGCACATGTGCAGTATGCGAACATTGCTACTGCATATGCACAGAACACTCCGTGCAGCGCGATCAGGGTGCATGTGGCTTCAGGCCACACATGCTCAGTAGCCGTTGACTGGCGGTGACAGGCCAGCTTTGTGGGAGTCACCGTTTCTGGCCAGAGGGAGCAGGACATTGTGGGCACAGGATGACTCCAGGGGGCTGCAAGAAGCCCCAGGTAAGTTAAACTCATTTTTTTGTCACTTACCTTAAAGGTATCCATTAACAGTACAATTTTTTCTTTTAATGCAATTTTTACGATCAAATTGTAACAAAAACTGTGCAGTGTGTCAGAAAACGATGTCAAAATTCTATGGTCTATTGGAACAGAAAATTTTATTGATGGGAATGTTGGATTTTACAATCAAATCAGTAGAGAGACAATGCCCTAATCGACCTATTTATTGAAACAATCGATAATTACCTCCCAATTGCTTTCAATTGTAAAAATAGTGTCAGGAGATTGCATCAGGTAAAAAATTGTACTGTTAATGGACACCTTTATAATCCTCACTTTATATACAAGCTATGCTGCAACACTGTATCCAATGTGGCATCACACTGCAGAAAAGAGGTGAAGAGACTCTGCTGGCTGGCTTGGCTTGGCCACAGTTTGGACATCTATTGCCATTTGACTATAGTTTGAGGAACTGATCCCCTGTGCTATAAGGGAGAAGTATAAGTGCAGGAACTGCTCTTTCAGAGTAAAATCCCCTATCACTGAGTTACTTCTGTGTAACAGCACAGCCTAAGCTGGTTATGAGAGACTTCAACAAGCATGGGCTTATTCACTGTAAACCCAAAGAGCAGTGACAACAATGTGCTGACTACAGTAATCAACAGCATCAGATGTTAACTGACCACAGGAAACTGAAATGTGAATCACTGATGAGTTAGTGCGCCTTGCTCTTCATGCAAGGCATCTGGTCGTTTGCCACGTAGCCTGGTGAAGAGAGAGCAAGCATTGAGAAACAATGCTCATTAATGAATGGGGGTATTTCTGCATCAGTAAAGCTAACACAGCAGCCCCCCCAGTCAATGACAATCAGAATAAATTGCACATGATGTGAGCTCAGAACAGCAATGAGATAATCTGGAGCGGGAGTTTGCATTGCCATGCATTAAATCCCCGTGTGTGTGTGAGCCAGCACTGGACAGCGACAGGTGCTGAAATCTCTGCCTGCATTACAACATGAGCACTGACGGCAAGCCATGCATTTCCCATCACAGCAAAGACAATTCACAATCAGAACAGTCCTACCTTTTTGCCAGAACGTGTCAGTCAGTGGAGAACGAAGCAAAAATGATGACTGTCTGTGCAAAGAAGCAAACGATTGGCTAATCCTGCATAGAATGGCTTGAAAGGACTGTAAGCCAAGCTGAGAGGTTGTGCAGATACAAGCTTGCTCCAGGAGATCAGAGTGGCTGCTGGTTTTGTGATTGCAGCATACTAGATAATGCGTAAAATAAGTGCGTATTGTACACTATGCTTGTATGTGATGAGGAAGATGGCAAGAAGTGTGTCCAATAGTCCAGTCAGTGAATGGTAATGTTGGAGGAGGAGCACGCAGCTGCAGCTCCCTGGGAGAAGGCGACGCTAATGTGTGTCTTTTATTTTTCCCCTTTCCTTCACATCACCACTAGAAGCATCAGCCAGTTCCCATGCAATTGAGCCTGCAAATCAGAGCCTCATTGGGTGCTGCAGCTTTGTAAAAGCTGACATTACACTGGCTAACCCTGCAGTTCTTTTATCAGAGAGCAACTTAATTCACTCATGCAATAATGCATACTGCACACAATATAGCACTCATTAAAGTAATTGCAAACAGGTCTTCCTCTTTCTGTGCATAGTAAAAGTTATTAACCCTTTGCACACATGCTCAGACTCTCACTATATTAGTTCAAGCACAACATGCCTGCTTGTTGCTACATGAATATTAGAGGGCCAGTGTTAGGACACATGAATCCAGAGGAGCCTCTTCATGATATATGTGACTGCATGGGATGATGGGATCATGCATGTTTTTTAAAAAACAAATTCCTTTGACTTTTTATTAACTCTTAGGACAGCAGCTGTGTCTTGAACTGACTGTGTTTGAGTAAATGGTGTGCAGTGTATGATTATGCAAAGGGTTAAAGAGACAGTCCAGTGACATAGTAGAATGTAGTATGTTATTTATCCAGATTTCAGCATCAGAAACACTTCCTATATCTATATATTGCTGTATATTTATCCGTAACCCCCTCTGCCAGTGATTTTTAGCCTAGGCTGTTTAGATAATGCGGAGTTCTTCTCCCAGAGCATTCTGGGAAACCAGGTATTATTTCTGCTACTTTGCAATGCAGTTAACAAGCATTCCGCAGTGATGCTCCTGCCATCGGTAAAGATGTCACCACCCGAGATACTTTTCAGAATGTGAATCATGGTGAGGAAAGACTTTACAATAGGCAAACAAAAAATTTATATAGAAGTTGTAAAAAAAAAAGGATAACTGAAGTGAGAAGAATATGGAGGCCACCACATTTATTTCCTGTTAACCTCCTGGGCGGTAAGCCCGTGCTGAGCATGGGCTATGCAGCTGCAGGGCACCGCTCAGGCCCTGGTTGGCCGATTTGCAAACATTTTTTTTGTTAGGCTAGCTGCATGATTTAAAAAAGAATAAAAAAATAGTGCTGCGCTGCCCCCTGGCAGTTTTAATTGACCGCCATTGAGGTTAAACAATACTTGTTGCCTGGCAGCCCTGCTGATCTCTTTGGCTGCAGTAGTTCCTGAATAACACGAGAAACAAGCATGCAGCTAATCTGATTGGATCTTACAATAATGTCAGAAACACCTGATCTGCTGCATGCTTGTTTAGGGTCAGCAGGATAGCCAGGCAACTGGTATAAAAGGAAATAAATAAGGCAGCCTCCATATCCCGCTCACTTCAGGTGTCCTTTAAAGAGTACCACGTTTGTAAAAGGGAAAACATTTGACAGAAACCTCTGAACATTATGAAAGAATTGGCGGGTGCCAGAGTTAGTATGTAGCTCACCCGTTTGCCCATAAATTATACAGTAAAGCCCCCGTTATCCAGACCCAGTTAACCAGAAGTCTCAAGCAACCAGAAAAAATTCTGGCCTTGCAAGATGCATAAATCTACTTTTACACTTCTTTAATCAGTAATAAAACTCTGTTGCATTACGTTAAGTCTGTCCTTTGTCCTAATTTGTTTTTAATTATGGTATTTTAACATTAATAAAGACTTTATGGTAAGTATATAGCATGGAGTATAGTACTGTTTTTTTTAGCTAGGCATGTTTTTAACACTGAGTCTCAAGCAACCAGAAACTACACTTATCCAGCATCAGCTGATCCTCGTGGTGCCGGATAATGGGGGTTTTACATTGAAACTCTACCCTCCCTCGGCAAAACTGCTGTGGCATTTTTTGCCTGAAGTTTGTGAAGCAATGTGGCCAGTGGCATAGCAATAGGGGTTGCAGAGGTCTCAACCGCACCGGGGCCCTTGGGCCAGAGGTGCCCTCCCTCAACTTCAGTATTAGCTTTTTATTGGTCCTGTGCTTGTTATGATTGTAATAAATGCTTTGAATGATAATCAGTTCCCCATCCCCTTCTTGCACCTGACACTGTTCTTGGCAGGTTTTGGTGCACCGTATCCATTATGTATAGAGTGCTTGAGGGGGCCAAATGTAAAACTCACATCGGGGCTCATAGCTCCTGAGCTACGCCACTGAATGTCACCATTCCCACCTGAGTCAGCGTGGCTTCATAGGAAGGGCTGCACATCACGGATGAATCACGAGTAACCACGGTGGTTACTCGTGATTCAAATTAGCTTTAATTGCAGCTGAGCGGCTAGAGGCGGTTAATTACCCATAATGTCACCCTTTGCCCTGCGTTTCACGAGCTTGCAAGCGTCTATTGGATATGTTGCAAGCCTTGCTTGACTGTGCATGTGCAGGGTTGTGGCCCTTGCCCCCAAGCATGGATGCAGGCACCTGTGGTTACAATAAATAGGATTCTCAGCTACCAACAGTTTTGAACTGTCCAGGATCATAGATTAAAAATGGCCATGGGCAAATTTGGGCGGCTTAATTTAATTTTCTTTTTTGTTTTACTAATTTGAGCTCCAAAAATGAGTCGCTGAGCGCCACTATAGCCGTCATACGGCCTATGGCTACGCCCAAGCTATCAGCACAACGGTGCACCAAAATGAGCTAATCCAGCCCTGGAGGCTGTATCCAAAACATAAAAAGTGCAACACAGTATTATGTGGGCTAACGTCTATGAAATACAGATGCAAACTCCATTGTCAGACAGTGACGAAAGGTGGCCATACACTAATCGATATGGCCAACAGATAGACCCCTTTTCCGACCAGTATGTGAGCAGAGAGGGATGTGTATCTGCCCAAATCCCTCCACACACTACACACACATTTTCATTTGCCGGGTCTCCTGCGCAGCCCCCCCCCCAACCCCCAACCCTTCTGGCTGTTCACACCCTTGCCATCCTCACGGGCCGCCTGGATCTTCCGCTAGTCAGCCCGGTAAGTTCCCTAGCTGTGGCCAGTCAGCGCATGCACAGTCCGTCTGCCCACTCGCACCCCTCATGCACCTGTTGTCTGGAGTGTCCTGCGCAGATCCAGAATGCTCCCAGCAACAGGAGTGCAAAGAGGGTGTGCACGGCCGGGCTGCACATGCGCAGTACACCCCGACTGGAGGAATTACTGGGGCAACTAGGGGAGGATCCAGGAGCTGAAGGGAGCACCAGGTATGTACACATTTTTGTATAAACTGAGACGATTCATTATCACAGTACTAAAGATTTCAGTATCACTTCTACTCCAGCTCAAAAAAAATCTCAATAATTCAGGTCCATTGTGAACGTTTATAAATCCTGTTTGGGGCCCTTTTGCATAACTGCTTGCTGCATTTGTGATTCCACTTGGCGCCGTTGCTGTCAGGAATGGAGCACAATCGTGATGAGAATCGCGCAAGTCGGTGACTGCGTTCAGAAAAAAATAATGCACATTAGCATCAAATGAGCACCTCAATTTACATGCTCTTGCGATCGGCAAAACAGCTGCGATCTGCTTTTTGAAACGATCACAGCTAGTGAAAAGGACCCTTAATTATGGTGAAAAAGGATCTATGGGGATTTTGAACAGTGTCTTGCTTACACTGTGAGCAGTTCAGTAATGCAATATTGTACATATTTCATGCTTCTACATTCATCACTCTATCAATGCGCTTATTTCATGTATCAGGAACATTTCCTGCCTAAATAATGTCTTAATGGAACACTACATACCGTGTACATTTTCTGCAGTTCATTGTTGCTATGGAAATTTGATAATTAGTCATTGCGTCAGTGGTCTGTACTCTATTATGGTTCCCTAATTACCAAACCGCTAACTGAAGAGTTAGTTTATCGTGCAGGCTCTGGATTTCATTTGTGATAATGCTTTAGTGTTTTATTGGTATAGAAATCATACAACAACATGTTTATTTTCTTCAGTGTTAACCAAGCCAGTTTTGCTTGGATGCTTATTTTATGTATAGTTTTATCAGCTCTTTGAGGGCCATAGCTAGCAGCTTTGTAAATTAACTAGGGGATTGTCTCTGGCAGGGGCGTAACTAGAAATCACTGGGCCCCCCTGCGAAAATTTGGATGGGACCCCCTCCGCCAACCTCCCGCCTCCCCCGGCGCAGTCATTAGAACAATTGTGCAGAGAATAGAAAGCTTTTTCTCTCTGTGCCCAGACTCCTCAAGCATCACTACAGTACACAGCTCTGGAGGAGGGGTAGCGGTGAAGGAAGGAGAGCAGCACTGTACACAAGACCATGCTGAACACTGAATAGGGACTGCCTACAAATCTTTGTCTACAAAACTTTGTATGATTCCTTATCAGTAGCTGAGCAGATGCAGTCATTTGAAAAACTGTGCATAGAGCAGAAAGTTTTCTCTCTTCTTGTCCTTAGTTGTCAGTCTTTCAGGACAGGGCCCCCTGAGGCTTCTGCCCCACCCCCCCTGCGTCTGCATCCCTTGCAGGGTCTATTGTTATGCCCAAGGTTCACTAAGGGATCAACAACTTGGTATATATTGCCTGTTTGTTTTGGTTTAAATGTCCATTCATGTGCCTTTGCAGAGCTGCTATCAGGACATGGACAGAAGGTTTGTCCTTTAGCGAGCATGAAACATACAGTATACATGTGTAGACCAAAGGTATAACACTCAAAATATTGAAAAAAGCCTGAGTCGAGAAAAAAGCATATTTTCTTGTTTGTAAACAGTGCTTTATAGATGATTTCAGGCAGAATCAGCAGGTGCTAAGAAAGAACAAGCTAAAAGGAACCCCAGGTGAAAGACGTATGGAGGCTGCCATATTTATTTCCTTGTAAACAATACCAGTTGCCTGGCAAACAAAAGATATGGGCGAGTTCCCCTCATAAAGGCAGTTTCACACATACCCTTTGTTATGTAAAGAGCTGTAAATGTGAACAGTGCTGACTGTTCTAGTAAAAAAATATTTAAAGAGTACTTCTAGTGTAAAAGCCTTTAGTATAAGGCTCTGTCTTCATGTTACAGAATCAGGGGATCTCAGGGTTAATATAACTGCTCGCCGTAATTCATTAGACTGATGACAGCCATGGCCATTTTTCCAAAGTCTTCCAAAGCTCTGTGACCATCACCACCTGTTTTGCCACGGCCCACCCCCAGCTTAAGAGCCACCAATTAGACCATGGCTGTCGAGCTGAGGGTGGGAGGCCACAGCAACACATATGGTGGTAAACAGAGCTAAAACACACTTTCAAAAAAAGCACCACAGTGACTTGGAGCTGTAAAAAAAGAAGTGCATATAAAACTAAAGGTTTCAATACCCCATCTGAAGTCTCTGGTCATTCAACAAGAGGGATTTCAGCCAGGGATGAGTTACTGATGAAATCCGTATGGGTTTCATTCAGATTTAATCCAGATAATTAGCGCACTGATGGGGCGGGTGAGGGGGGTAAACTTACACAGGCTGCAGTCTTTAATCCATCCCACATCACGTCTCACTCCGCATTCCAAGTCGCATAACGTGACTACCATGCTTTCTCCTTCAACCCGGAAGGAGGAACCGTGGTAGTCACGCGAACACAGCTTGGAACGCAGCATGAGACGTGATGGGGACGGATTAAAGAAGACGGCCGCTGGGTAAGTTTAACCCACGATCACCCACCCCATCAGGTGCAATAATTATCTGGATGAAATCCAAATGAAACCCATTTGGATTTCATCCAGAGCTCATCCCTGATTTCAGCATTCTAGGCTGCTCACCCAAAGGTATCCACTGCTACAATCTGTAAAGGTGCCCATACATCTGGCGATGTAGGAGCAGATCGATCAAGAGATAGATATGTTGGCTGCCCATACACCGCAGGCCAATTCCCAATTAATTTCAGCAGGAAATCTCTTGGGAATAGACATGATGCCGCTTCCCCCGTCTCCATCGATGTCCTCCCAAATGTTAATCGCTTGGCTGAAAAATCACAGGATGTATGGCCACCTTAACCACTTCTTCCTAAGTGGATACATATATACGTCTAGCAGGAGCAATTTAGCGGCAATCTGGATGGATATATTCGTCCAGCAGTTTTGCGGTGGGTGCGCGCTTGTTCCCGTCAGGGGCACACTCGTTCCCCACCGCTATTACAGAAGATTGATTGCTCTCTGTAATATATCTAATCTTCTTTTCTTTGTCAAGCTTTGTCAACCCAGAGAGGAAAGCGCTGCCTCTACTGTGATAGGGACAAGTTATGCACGCCCCCTGCATGCCCCCCTATGCTCTCCTCTGTTCTGTGTGTATGAGTCACAGGCAGGTCTCTGCTCACAGCCAGCGTGTCTGCTAGGCTCAGGAGCTGTGACCTTGTGAACAGCTGTGAGTGCAGAGCGATCAGTGCAGGGCTCAGACAAGCAGCTAAGGCAACAAGTGGGAGTAACATTCCAGCAGTCAAGTCACTCTTGAGAGGAGCCACTGCAAACAGCCACCTGCTCTGATGATGTATTCCTGTTTGGCGGCCATCTTCATTGTTTACAAAAACAATGAATAAAACAGTGATTTTATCACTAAGAAAGCAGCGAGGAGCGGCGAAAATGTCACAGAGGGGGCAAGGAGAAGACAACAAACAGGCTGGTACGTTAATGTAAGATTTTCACAGCACAGATTCTCTTTAAAATAAAATAAAAAATAACTGCATTTAATGTTCGTCAAAACCCTATTAAACCCATAGCTGCAAAACATGAACATTTCAATAAAAAAATTGATAGTTTAAAAAAATAGTTACCTTAGGGACTGAACTTTTTTTAATATGTATGTTGTATATTACTGTTATTTTTGCCAATATGGGCTTGTAAGTAGGGATGGTCAGAAATGGCAATTTCCGATTCTGCTGTAAATCCGCATTCCGCCATTGCCAAATACCGATTCCGCTTTCCGCTAGCAATTTCCGCGGAAATTCCGCCCGACTTTAACATCAATTTTCTCAAAAACTATAAGGTCTTTTTGAAAACTTTCTTTTGCATCTTGTTCAGGAGATTCTGTTTAGAAAACCCTGAAAATTTGGTGTTTGTAGGACTTAAGGGGGCTTTGCTATTAACCGCTAAAGTCGGCGGATTTTTACTGTAATGTAAATGCAGAAAATAGGCAGATGTAGATTTTCTGCATTTTACATTACAGTAAAAATCCGCCGAATTTAGCGGTTAATAGCAAAGCCCCCGTAAGTCCTAGAAACACCAAATTTTCAGGGTTTATTAAACAGAATCTCCTGAACAAGATGCAAAAAAAGTTTTCAAAAACACCTTATAGTTTAAGAAAATCGATGTTAAAGTTGGGTGGAATTTCCGCGATTTCCAGCACTTGCATTACCGATTTCCGCATTCCGATGCGGAAATGCAATTTCCGATCGGAATTTCGGAAATTGCATTTCCGCGGAATCCGAATGAGCATCCCTACTTGTAAGTAGTGATGGATGTAAAACAAAAAATGCACCTTTATTTCCAAATAAAATATTGGCACCATACATTGTACTAGATAAATATTTTAAACGTTATAATAACCGAGACAAATGGGTTTTATGCACAGTAGAACATTTTATTTTAAAACTATAATGGCCAAAAACTTTCAAATAATGAATTGTTTACATTTTTTTCTTCTTATTCCCCTTAAAATGCATTTAAAATAAAATAATTCTTAGCAAAATGTACCATGCAAAGAAATTGGTTGCGGAAAAAAACAAAATATAGATCATTTAGGTGTGATAAGTAGTGATAAAATTATTAGCGAATGAATGGGAGGAGTGCTGATGGGAAAATTGCTTCCATCCTTAAGGGGAAAATCCCTGTGGGCTGAAGGGATTAAGGCTGCAAGTTGGGCATCAGTGAACTCATTTATCAATCACTATTGTGTGGATCCTACAGCATTGACTTCAGCTTGCTTTGGAAGAGCTCTGTTGTCTGCAAGCAGTATTACGTAACCTTTTATTTTTCCCTGTGAATAAACTCATTTAAGCACTTACCCTGCCTAGTGTGGAAAATCGCTATGTAATACCCAATAGTATGCTGCCATGGAGATGCACCAGGAAAGGAAACTTACCATTAGGTGAGTATAACATTTTCGACTTTCCTGGTGCCTCCATGGCAGCATTCCTGCCCATGTGGATGGGAGAGAGTAATAGACATGAGGATAGCTTCTGGTCTCAACTGCCAACATTTTATAATGAAGTGATTCTATCATGGTTGAGAGGGTAGTAGTATGCTGCCATGGAGATGCACCAGAAAAGAAAAATGACCATTAGGTGAGTATACAAATTTCCGTTATACTAGATCCAGAAGTACATGCCATATTACTGTTAAAGATGTAAATACAAGGACAATTATACAGTTTCTGATATCATGGTCAAGGTCTATGGAGATGCAAGTCTTATTGTACTTCATTGCAGGATGCAGATAGGTCAGCAAGTATTATAGCTTATACAGTGCAGGAACTGAATCAAAATATTTAATATAGTAGTGATGATGACCGGGGCCGTGGCTGCCAATGTGGCAAAGGGGGCAATTGCCCCAGGGCCCCTGACCACTGCCTGCCCCCACTCCACCTCACCTCCTAAATGGTCTCCCCTTGATTGCTCCCAAGGGCCCATGCACCAAGGGCTCTATTCACAATAAGCAGTTCGGTAAAATAATTTTGGATGGTAAAATACCTTATGCGGTAGTTTAACCACTTAAGCCTAACTGGACGAAAATTTTCGTCCAGTTAGGCTGCGCGCACTCCCGCGGGTCGCGCGCACTCCTGCGGGCCCCCCCGTGCGCGCTCCCGCTGGGGGCCGTTAGCCCAGCGATCAATGAAAGGGATTAAAAATCCCTTTCGCTGATCGGGCCCCCCCAGAGAAAAGCCGACAGCGTCTCTTCAGACGCTGCGGCTTTTCTGAGATCAAAAAGTTCCCCGTCTTCTTTCTTCTTCCTGGGAGCGAGATCGATCGCTCCCAGGACTTTTTGACTGTGGCCATCTTGTGGCCAAATAGCAAACTACACCAAAAAATACTTAACACTCAATAAATACATTTTAAAACATTTACAATCCCCTGTTTACCTCCCACACCAAAAAATACCCACATACAAGTTTTAATAAAAAAAAAATTACAATAATAAAAAAAAAAAAAAAAACATAAGTTACCTAAGGGTCTAAACTTTTTAAATATTCATGTCAAAGGAGTATATCAATATGATTTATTAAATTATGGGCTTCTAAATAGTGATGGACGCAAATTGAAAAAATGCACCTTTATTTCCAAATAAAATATTGTCGCCATACATTGTGATAGGGACATCATTTTTACGGTGTAATACCCGGGACATATGGGCAAATACAATACGTGAGTTTTAATTATGGAGGCATGTATTATTTTAAAACTATAATGGCTGAAAACTGAGAAATAATGATTTTTTTCCGTTTTTTTCTTATTCTTCCTGTTAAAATGCATTTACAGTAAAGTGGCTCTTAGCAAAATGTACCCCCCACAGAAAGCCTAATTGGTGGCGGAAAAAACAAGATATAGATCAATTCATTGTGATGAGTAGTGATAAAGTTATTGGCAAATGAATGGGAGGTGAAAGTTGCTCAGATGTAAAAAAAATCTCAACCCTGTGGGCTTAAGTGGTTAAACTTTTTTCCAAATTTACAAAAGTTTTCCCCCCATCAGGCAGAAGTTTGGTAAGTGTCACTTACCAGCTTTCTAGCTGGGCAGCAGGCAGGGAGCTGTGTGTGTGACTTGGAGGTTTTCCATCCTGTGCATACTGTCATCTCTTTAGATGTGCTGCAGCCACCAGGGGGAGCTCTTCTGTGTGCTACAATACAAATATGCACATCTGAAGAGACGCCCGCAGAATTGTCAGCTTCTTCTGCTTTGATACACTGAAAGATCCACCGACATCCCTGTCGCATCCAATCATAGTGAGAAGCAGGCTGTGTGGCTCTCCCTATTGGCTGCCTGACTCTCCCCACAGGCTGTCAAATCTACTACACAGAGGCAGCATGGAGAGAGCCAGTTATTGGCTGCTGTGAGCTGGAGAGAAAATAAAAAAAAAAAAAAACACTTGGCTGGTAAATGACATGCGGAAATCTTTGTGAATTGACATGTGACATTTCCCGAGATAATTACCGCACAAGTTGGTAATTTACCTCACTAGTCGGAACTGTGATTTTCTGTGCGGAAATAGGTTTATTGCATTGTAACTTGGGAAGGTGATTAGTCAAAGCACCGGTTTTCAGCATTACCGAATGCAGTAATGCTTTGTTAATAGAGCCCAATGTGTGGCTGCATTGTAATAACTCACCTATCCCGGCGGCATCTTCATCCCCACTGCGCGCCTCTTCTCCATGACCTGACAGGTTATTTACACATATGGACAAAAGGCAAGCAAGCAGCAGGGCTGAAGAAGGAGCATGGACAGAGCAGCCACTGGGACAGGTGAGTTATTACAATGCTGCCACACATCATGCAGGTGCCCCGGTCACTTGGGAGCAATCAAGGGGAGACCACCTGAGGGGTCTGGCTGCGCAAGGAAGGGGGACAGCAGCAGTTGGGGCCCCTGTGGTAATTGTCCCCTTTGCCCAGGGCAATTCAGGGGGAGACCATCCTGTGGGTGGGGGTTGGCAGCTGGCTTGGGGGGCCTTACTTTGCGGGGGGGGGGGGGGTTAAGATGCCCCCAAATTACCTTTGCCCTGGGGCCCCACGCCAGTTAAACTGGCCCTGTGCCAAACAATACTTTAAAGTAGATTTCAACTATCAATGATGAAAATAAACAATCCTCTCAGGTTAGCACTATATATTGTACATGTTTTAAATCCAAAATAGTTGCAATAATCCATACAAATCAAGGCACTAGCTCAGCATATTGATAGCACCAGGCATGCCACTGTTACGGCATTCAAGCTTACTTTGCTATGCTAATAATCATTGCCCATTTAGATCAATCCCTTTCCAATTAGAATTAGCAGTTTTGTATAAAAAGTCCACAAAGCACAGTAGGCCAAATCCAATCATTTTTCTCCTAAATTTTCACCTAGGAGATAATTTTTCAACGTCTGTTTAAAATAACTTTTCATCATTCTTGATTTTAAAGGTACTAAAAGTAGGTGAAAAGTACTGTTAAGATTATTCTGAGTATTTTCTTGCATACTGGTGGCTTAAAGAGGAACTCCAGTGAAAATAATGTAATAAAAAAAGTGCTTCGTAAAATAATTATGTATAAATGATTTAGTCAGTGTTTGGCCATTGTAAAATCTTTCCTCTCCCTGATTTACATTCTGACATTTATTACATGGTGACATTTTTACTGTGGGCAGGTTATGTAGCTGCTGCTAGCTGTTTTGGCTGTTAGAGACAGCTGTAAACAGCTAATTCCTGTCTTTGAGCCTTGTTACATTGTAACAAACTGCCAAAAGTAACGCGGTACTCAGAGCTTCTTGTGGGAGGGGTTTCAGCACAAAATCAGCCATACAGCGCCCCCTGGTGGTCTGTTTGTGAAAAGCAATATATTTCTCATGTAAAAGGGGGTATCAGCTACTGATTGGGATAAAGTTCAATTCTTGGTTGGAGTTTCTCTTTAAAGAGACACTGAAGCGAAAAAAATATATGATATGATGAATTGGTTGTGTAGTACGGATAATTACTAGAACATTAGTAGCAAAGAAAATATTCTCATATGTTTATTTTCAGTTATATAGTGTTTTTTTATAACATTGCATCATTCTCTAATATTTGCAGTTTACACGCTACTCAGCATTCTAAAGGATTTTATAGAGCAGGCCAGTGAACTTTTGAAATGTTCTCTGCAGAAAAAAAAAGCAATACAGTGCCAAGCACTTGAAATAAGCTTCAGAAGACAGAGCTCTCTGCGACTATCAAAGTCATGGCGCTCAATGGCTCTTTTGCATAGATAACTGGAGTTTCTTAACTCTTCCTGCACTGGAAACAATATTAGTGTCAGGCTTGGTGGTATAATTCTCGGAGTCAGCATGTATGTCCCAGACTAGAAGTCTCACTCTTCACCTAGCTATCCCTGCCTGGCACACCACTGACACCTACACTGTCCCTGCCTGGCACTCCACTAGCTTGCCCTAATTAGGAGCAAGGCATACAAGCTGACGTAGAAGACAGATATACCAGCAGAAGCCATAACTACTTCCTGTGGCAATGCATTCCACATCTTAATCACTCTTACTGTAAAGAACCCTTTCCTAAATAAAAACAGATAGCAGATGTTCCAGATGATGTGACAAGTTTACGCAAGACTATATGCACACTGCAGTTGACTGATAAGGAAAGTAGACTTCTACTTATCATCCAGTTCAAGTGGCATACAAGTAATATCCAGTAACAGTCCAAGGTCCGTCCAGGCGGCAAGCAAGGGAATGTCCAGTAACTAGCAGAGGTCGGTCCAGGCAGCAAGCAAAGGGTTTCCAGGAATCAAGCAGAGGTTAATCACAACAGAGTAGTCAAATGCAAGCCAAGGTCAATATCCAGAATATCAGTAACAATAGAGTGCGCACCCAGCAACTAGCCAAAGCTATGCTTATCACGGGTGATGACTGGGAGCACTCTGCAGATTTAAATACAACACAGCATCCAATCAGTGGCTGGCCACCAGTGGCGTAGCTAAGGAGCTGTGGGCCCCGATGCAAATTTTGCAATGGGGACCCCCAAGCACTCTATACATAACAATTGATACAGCGCACCAAAACCTGCCAATGACAACTACAGTGTCAAAGGTGCAAGTAGGGGATGGGGAACAGTTTGTTAATGATTAACCCTAATCAAAGTATCTATAGAAGTGATTATTATGAGAACAGGACCAATAGAGAGCTAATACTGTAGTTGAGGGAGGGCTCTTTGGGGCCCCTCTGGCCCAAGGGCCCCGATGCGGTCGCAACCTCTGCAACCCCTATTGCTACGCCCCTGCTGGCCACACTCCGCACAACCAATTACACAGCAAAGCCCTACCTAGTTGTCAGCTGTAGAATCAGCTGACACCGCTGTCAGCTGACTACTGTTTACCTTTGCGGAGGGCGTACTAGGAACGCGTCCTCCAACTATCAGGAAGTGCGGTCTGTGAGTCACTGGCAGCGTCATCAGTGGGGAACAAGTGCCGAGATCCGAAAGTGGCAGATTCAGATTGGGTCTCGGCGGAATCAGTCCCTACAGGTAGATTCCTTATAATTAGACTTATGTCTCTGCTAATGTTTTATTTCTTAGCTGTACTACACATAAAAATCTTATAATTTTTTTTCGCTTCAGTGTCTCTTTAAAAAGAGCCTGAGATTAAGTAAAAGTGAAAATTCATGCATACCTGTGGCTTCCTCCAGCCCCCTGCGGCCTGATCTGTCCCTCAACATCCTCCTCAGTAGTCGCTTTCCTTCACTATGGCTTCCGTTAACTTCAGGAGTCGGTGCTTACTACACATGCACAGCTCAGCCGCATGTGCACAGTTGTGCTCCCGGAAGCAGGATCGCAAGTACACTGAGCCGACTGGCCAAAGTTACCAAGAGGTTAGCAGAGAATCTAGGAGTCAGCAGGGACGGATCAAGACCAAGTTGCGCCTGGGGCAAGGTCAGGTTTTGGCGCCTAAAGTTCAGGTTTTGGCGCCTAAACTGCCATTAATTTTGACGCCTTTTTAAGTATTCAACAAACTGCGCCTGGGGCAAGATACCCGCTTGCCCCCCCCCCCCCCCCTAGATCCGTCCCTGGGAGGCAGAGGAAGGCAGCGAGGGAGTGAACATGCCGAAGGGGGTTGGAGGAAGCCGCAGGTATGTATGAACTTTTACATAATCTCAGCCCTTTAAAGGACACTCTTCAGGATTGTCTGTAACTCCAACAGAGGCGTATTCAGGCATCCCTGTGAGATATCCAGGTGATAACCTTCACCAGCTACCTTTCAGACCCAATACCTCAATCTCCGCCACAATCTTCACCTTAAGCCAAGCCCCCGCTTAAACGGGACAGATTACATTTACCCAACTTCGACCGCTTTCAGGACTTATTAGTGCACTGTATTGGTAACCAATGAAACGTCCAATAACCCAGCTAAGGGCTGGTGCACACCAGAGAAGTTCTGGAGCATTTTTAAAAATGCTAGCGGTTTGAAAACTGCTTGGGTAAGGTATTTTAATGGGCTGGTGCACACCAGAGCGGTTCGTTTTTTCCACGAATGCAAACTCGGGGGCTGTAGCGTTTTTTAGATTTCTGAGGCGTTTCTGCTTCAATGCTAAAGTATAGGAAAGTGGAAAACCGCTCTGAAAAACGCTAGATCAGAGCAGTTTTTCAGGTGATTTTTTTACAGAAGCTGTTCAGTAACAGCTTTACTGTAACAATATATGAAATCTGCTACACAAAAACGCTCCAAAAAAGCTAGGCATGTTTAGAAAACCTCTCTATACATGCCTAGAATCACTCTGAAAATCTGCTTCATAAACCTCGAGCGTTTTGCAGATCTGCTAGAGGTTTTTTGTGTGCGCTGGCCCTAATACAGAGTCCGGGAATGGAGCAAAATTTCATACACAAGAGGTACAATGACTTACTAATCCACGGGACAAACAAACTCTAAGACAGGAACCAGCCAGAGGTCATGCAGAGAAGATCCAACAGACAGGCAGATGAACCATGTGATGACACAGAAGACTAGTCAAACCAAAGCAGAGGTCAGTTAGCACACAGAGCAACCCTTTTCTGAACATTATAACAGGCATGGCGCCCAGGCATGAAGGACTTTTATAACACTGGCAGCCAATCACAGAGCAGATGCAAACCAGACTCACCTGACCATTAATTAATCCAAAGTGTTCTAGGTAAACTTGGCTGCAAGCAGGCTCACCTGCAAGCCACCCATGCAAAGCAGACTCACCTGGTAAATAATTAGCCAAGTGAGAACCAGGTAAGCTTGCTGTAATGCCTAAAGCTGTCACTGGGTGACAGCAGCAACACTCCTCCTAGATCTCAGTCAAAGGGCTGGTTCACTGCAAGAGCTTTTTCTAAGCACTTGTGATATTAAAAGCTCTTGCTAATGTAATGCTATGTGTGTGTTCTCACTTGAGCGATGTGATTTTATTAAAATCACCCATAGCATTGCATTAGCAAGAGCATTTCAAATCACTAGTGCTTAAAAAGCTCTAGCAGTGTGAACCAGCCCTAACATCTCTGTGTATAACATAACAGGAAGTACAATTCAAGTGTGTGAATGTCAAGAATTTACTGAGTTCCAATTCCTAACAAACACTACGCATACATAGGGTTCAATTCATAAAATGCTGTGCAGGGAAAAAAATCTTTTGTGTGCTAATTCATAAAAATGTTTACAGTTGTGATAGAAGTTCTGGGATTTTCCGAACTAGGCTGGCAGTAGGCTGGCAGTAACACGAGAAGCTGCCTGAGTTGATACATTTTCTCCGTGCAGAGACAGCTTTACACTAAAAGAGGCATCCCCAACTTCCCTTTAGATGTGCATTTTTTTTTTTTGAATAGCCTCTGTTTGCCCTGAATCTGTGCTGAATCTGTCTATTAGTCTTTCTAAACAATCTATTTAATTGACACAGCTAAGAAGAACTTCAAGAAATGCCACACATGCCAGCTTTCTGATGTAAAAAACATATGAGATAAACAGAGGAACACCAAGAGCCCCAATAGTGTAGTATGTATTGACAAAGGGGGTAATGACAAAGAGTAATAGTTGTTATACTCACAAACATGGGTCACCAATAGGCAACCACTGTAAAGGCAGGTGGGGAGATTATCCTGACCCAACTCAGGAATAAGAAGTCGCTCTCTGTAGATAGTAGAAAGGGTCGCAACCCTCCACCCAGGGTGGATACAATATTATATAAGAGAGAACAGAGGCGCCAAAAGGATAAAAGGGGTTTTAAATGAGCTTAAAAGCCAAAACTTGGTAATTAGAGGAGGCAGTGGTGGACTTACCCCCTCCAAGCAGACACAACACGACTGTACATTCAGTCTATTTATTAACGAACTCCAGATAAAACAAAGCAACGCGTTTCACGGGTCAGCGCCCGCTTCCTCAGGCAATAGAAAAAGGAGTTACAGCATCTAGCAAAACAAACGACACTCAGCGCCTCTGCCTAGTATGTGGGTAGAACCACACAGGAAGCCTGGAGCCGAATTGGCCAGCATAGAAGAAACATTCTGAATAAATTCCCTATGCACAGCGTGTCACGGCACTTTCACCAAGCTCACCAAAATAATCCCGAAACACTTTCCGTCACCCTTATAGACAGTACCTACGATAATGAACCAGCGGCATTCGAAAAATTGAAAAAGCTCGAAATGTACTGGATCCAGACCCTGAGGACACTGGTCCCAGGGGGTCTGAACGAGGTCCTGGAACAAATATACTAAATTCTCTAATTTCATATGATGCATCCCTTTTGTTCCGTTGATTTTTAATTAGTCCTCTCTTTTTATATTTTTATAGTATTATGATTTTTTATCCTTACTTTTATTCAGATTGAAAATAAGAATTTTATGTTGTACCAGTTTTATGTTTATGTTAATGTTATTTCTTAAATTTTGTCTAAACGACTGGTTACATTCATTTCTGGTTAAAAACACCCATCAACCCCTTTTTCACTCACTCCCCCTTTTCATCCCCCCCTCCGAAAATCATATCTGGCAACTTTAATAATACTTCAGCTTACCGTTGATCTACCATAAGTACAATAGTGTGTTTTTTTAACCAAACTTCAGACCTATTTTTCATAAACGTTTTATTTCACACCTGCTAATCTATGTTGTAAACAGCAAAAACTCCTCCAACCCCAAACCCTCTCCCTTTCTCTTCCCCCCCCCCCCCTCCCCGAAAATCATATCTGGCAACTTCAACGACACTTAAAAACGCAGAGGCGCTGAGTGTCATTTGTTTTGCTAGATGCTGTAACTCCTTTTTCTATTGCCTGAGGAAGCGGGCGCTGACCCGTGAAACGCGTTGCTTTGTTTTATCTGGAGTTCGTTAATAAATAGACTGAATGTACAGTCGTGTTGTGTATGCTTGGAGGAGGTAAGTCCACCACTGCCTCCTCTAATTACCAAGTTTTGGCTTTTAAGCTCCTTTAAAACCCCTTTTATCCTTTTGGCGCCTCTGTTCTCTCTTATATAAAAAACATATGAAAGCAGGTACCTAAGAGGTTAAAAAACACAGCCTGGGGTATTCTGGAAAGCCTTTTTTGTTCTGCTCTCACCGCTGCTGCCTGGGAGATCTATCTCCATTAAAGTGGACCCAAACCAAACATTTTTTTAATTCAAAATATTTAGTTGCACCACTCTGACACATACAAAGATAAATAAACACTCCTTCAAGCCTATGAGCATTTCAGTGCATGCTTTTTACCCTCCTCTTTGCATAACTAGGGTTATACAGGTGGCAGCCATTAGCAATTCCTCCTTTGCTGGACACCATCTACTTCACCAGTTTGCCGGATTATTTGCCGGCAATGTGAAAGGAAGGGAGGGGTTACTCCAATAAATGTAAAATAGGTACTTATCCGTTAGCCGGGCGCATCCGGCAGGTGGCGCTAATTACTATTCCCCCTCCAGGCCGACATGGATAGTAGGGAAAGATGTAACTCTGGTGGAGTTTTGTCGCCACCTAGAGGATGCGCCCGGCTAACGGATAAGTACCGTAAAATATTTTATATTTGTCATCATGCAGCTGAAAAAAGGCTGCTATTTATTATTATAATTTAGAAAATAGATTTTATTTCTTAAATCTTGTATTTTTAGTTTGGGTCCACTTTAACTTTGTTGTTATTCGCAACCTTATCACCTCTTCAAAGCAGGTGGTATTCTCCGTCCCAATAACGCCTGCTCTAATCTTTATGAATTGACATTTAGTGACGTGTTGAGATAACGACCACATAAGGCGGTAATTTACCTCACTGCTCAGGAATTTCAGCTTTTCATGCGGAAACAGCTTTTATGAATTGACATTTTGCTAAATGGTCGGCAAAGTCAGCTGTTTTGAGCATTACTGCATGCGGGAATGCTTTATTAATTGACCCCATAATGTCCAGTCAGAAGACTTGAGGAATGCCTTAGCTTGAACTGCAGGGGAAAAGACTGAGTACACTGAATGGCTTATGGTTTGTGGGTGGCCTTCCAAGAGTTGTCTGAACCACAGTTTGGTTGAGAAAGAATCATAAATATTTTGAAAGGATTTAGGCTTTGTTCACAATATACTTGCAAGCGATGAGTGATTTATACTGTGATTTTTTAAAGAGCTTTACCCTGCAATTTGCACTTAGGTGCTTTTCTAAGCGCATTTGCTCAGCGATGTTTTTTTTTTCACTTCCTGATGTCAGTCAGGAAGTGAACTCTTTAACCTGGAAATAAATAAATACAATGTATTTATTCATAAAAGTGCTTGGGAAATCAATATACAAAGCGCTTTTTCAAATGCTTTGCGATTTCCCTATACCTTCCATTGAGCCAAAGCGCTCAGAAAATGGTACATGTAGCGCGTTTGCGATTTCAATGAAATCGAAACACTTACATGTGAACACTGTCATAGGAAATCATTACACAAGCACTTTAAAAAAAATCAGCAAATGCTGATAGTGTGAAAAGCCCTTAGGCTGCTTTCACAGTGGGACGTTACAGGCGCACGTTAGAGCAGCCTGTAACGCACCCTACCGCACAGTAATGAAAAATCAATGGGCTGTTCACAGTGCCCACGTTGCGTTACATTATAACGCTGCACCTCAAGATAACGTACTGCATGCAGTACTTTATACGCGGTGACTGCTTGCACATGCTCAGTAATGTTGGGGAGGAGGGGAGAGCGGCCAGGCACGTGGCTAATTAATATTCACTGCACGGTGTGACGTGCAGTGTTTACTTCCTGGAGTGGCTGCTCTGTGCGGCAATTGGCTGGCTGTACCACGTGATGCCGCATGCGTCCAAGAGTACGCATCACGGACGCCAGAGTGAGCTGCACAACACGGCTCAGTCTGACGTACACATCCAGCACCACCAGGCGTTGCGTTAGGGGCACGTTATGGGACCATAACTTCCCCTAAAACGCAACGTCCTGGTGGGAAAGTAGCCTTAAAGGAAACCTGAGACATTATTAAGGGGGGTATTTATACTTGCCTGGATCTTCCTCCAGCCCCATAAGGTGCGTTGGCTCCCTCGCTGTCCTCTCTAGCAGCTCCGTTCACTTGATATGGCCCCTGGTAATCTGGCCGGTCTGCGCTCTTCTGCACATGTGCGGCCAGGCTGTGCGTGCGCCCTCATTGCGCTTTTTCTGCTGAACCTGATGCTACTGCGCATTTGTGAGCCATCGACAAGAGTCTTTTCGTCAGGGTTAGCAGAGAAATGGCGAGAAGGAGTGGGACGTGGGAAGCCTCTGGATCATCCAGAGGCTTTCCTCTATTGAGGTAAGTACCCAAATTGGACACTTTTTTTCCGCTACAGGTTTCCTTTAGGGATACTTAAGCCATTCTTAAAAAATAATTTTTACTTACCTGAGGCTTCTACCAGCCCCCCGCAGCAGCCTCGTGCCCTCGCAGTCACTCACGGATTCTCTAGCCCCCCAATGCCAGATAGTTTCTTTTTCGCCGACAGGACAGACAGGCCTGGCCACGTGTAGCCTTCTTCGCCCTACCATCCGTAATAGCATCCTGCACAGGACACTATTGCAGACAGGAACGCGAAGAAGAAGACGCATGGTCGGGCGGGACGCAGTAAGCCTGCCAGCAAAAATGAAACTAGCTGGCGGCGGGGGACCAGAGGATCCGTGAGGGACTGCGAGGGCACGAGAGGCTGCTGCAGGGGGCTGGTAGAAGCCCCAGGTAATTAAAAATGATGGCTTGGCTTAAAGAGAACCCGAGGTGGGTTCTAAGAATCCTATTAGCACACAGAGGCTGGGTCTGCATATAATGCCCAGCCTTTGTTGCTATACTGTTTCCCCCCACGCCCCCCCTGTGCTCAGCTATCCCCCATAAATCAAACACTGCGCCAGCGACTTCGCTAGCCGGCTGTTTACATCTACACTGTCACTCTCGCCTCTCCCCCCGCCTCCTCTATGTCGCCGCTCCACGCCTGTGTCCCTTCCATCCCCGCTGACTGGAGGGAAGGGACGCAGGCGGGGAGCGGAGAAATAGAGGAGGCGGGGGAGCGGCGAGAGTGACAGTGTAGATAAAAACAGCTGTCTATCGACACGCTGCGTGTCGCTAGCACGGCTGTGTGATTTATGGGGGACAGCAGAGCGCGGGGGGAAACAGTATGGCAACAGAGGCTGAACATTATATGCAGACCCAGCCTCTGTGTGCTAATAGGATTCTTAGAACCCACCTCGGGTTCTCTTTAAATATCCCTTTAAGCAATGTACACACACTAAGTACATCTCCACTAAAATGACCATTCATGATCACTTCAGGCGAAAATTCTAGAGTGTGTATAGATGTCTCCCCAGTGTTGTCGAGGTGGGCATTAGTAATCAATCTTGTTGGTTAATTAATGACCAACCTCTGTTGTTTTTGGGGAATGTCTATTCATTTTTCTGCAGTACAACAGTTCAATTTCGGACAACAGGAATTTAAAGGACAATTGTAGTGAAGGTATGTGGAGGCTGCTATACTTGTTTACTTTTAAACAATACCAGTTGCCTTGCTATCCTGCTGATCCATTTGGATGCAGTAGTGTCTGAATAATACCAGAAACAAGCATGCAGATAATCTTCTCAGATCTGACAATAATGTCAAAAACACCTGATCTGCTGCATGCTTGTTCAGGGTCTATGGCTAAAAGTATTAGAGGCAGAGGATCTGCAGGACAGCTAGGCAAATGGTATTGCTTAACAGGAAATAAATATGACAGCCTCCACAAACCTCTCACTACAGTTGTCCTTTCAGGGCCCTTTCACACTGGTACGGTGAGATGGGTCATTTTACAGCACCTCACCGCTATGCTAATGAAAGCCAATGGGTGTTTTCATACAGCATGCAGTCCGGTGCGCTGGAAGTTGCCGATCTACTGTGCAGACAAACCAATATTACCGTGCGACCTCTGTGATGACCTGCAGTGAACCAGAAGTCATGTAAGTCTATGGCGATGCAGGGTTTACCACAATGTTGGCGTTACAAAGTTGCGCCGCGCATGCGCGGAAGCTTATTTTTACAATACGCTTCTGCACACTGTATATCTAAAACAGGAAGTCACCGCAAGCGAGCGTCACTTCCTGTTTGGATCCCAGCCAGAAGGGGATTACCGCATATTAACGCAGTAATACCCGAATGCCTGTTTTTTGCAAAATTGTGATTGTGGCAGTTTTGCAGACATTTTTCTGTCATTTTAATGCAAGTCAATGGGAGCAGATTTTTTAAAACGAAAATGACCCAAGAAATGCTCTCCTGTGTGTCTCCAGCCTATGAAGCTGCAGTGAAAAGTGTACTGGCTTGTTGGAAAGCCTAACTTTCTCTCAATGTAATTTTTGTTATTTTATTTTCTTGATCTGAAATGAGTAAAACAAACTACGGTAAGTAACAAATTGAACAAGGGATGGTTTTCCTTTAGAATCAGAATCATCTTTATTTCGCCAAGTATGCCAGATAGCGTACCCGGAATTGTGTGTGGTGAACATGGCATTGGTAGAGACAAGGCCTAGTAGACCTGTATACATGGTATAGACAATAGATACAATACTGACATGAAAATAAATGAGAGTATACATGGTACAGACAATAGATACAATACTGTACAATATACAATGCAGGACATACAGTATACAGATCCGTGAGTCAGTTTAGGGTGTAGGGAGAGGTCTGCGTATGAGTTCGTGGTTCAGAGTGAGCAACAGATACAGTCTGTGATGCCTGATACAGTTCATGGTTCAGGGTGGGCAACAGATATAATCCATGAATCAAAGATCCGGGTGGCCAACAGTTCATGGTTCAGGGTGAGCAGCAGGTACAGACCTGGTGCCGTTACGGGTTTGTTTCCCAAGGACTAGAGTTTTTCGGCCTGGCCGGAGTTAGAGTTTAGAAGGAGGACTGCCTGGGGAAAGAAGGTGCACTTGCGCCTGGTGGTCCTGGAGGCAATTGCTCTGAACCCCGACCCAATGGGAGGAGCTCAAAGAAGCGATTGCCTGGGTGGGAGGGGTCAAGAGAGATCCCTTTGGCCCTCTTTTCCAGTCTGGCGGTGTGGAGGAGATCAAGAGGTGGCAAGGGTGAACCTATGGTCTTTTCTGCAGCATGAATTATTCTCTGAAGTTTGTATTTGTCACTAGCCGTTGCCCCTGCATACCAGATGATGATGGAGGAGCAGAGGATGGATTCTACGGTGGCAGTGTAGAAGCTGATGGGCAGCTTCTTTGGGATGCCACATTTTTTCAGGTGTCGCAAAAAGAATAACCTCTGCTGTGCCTTCTTTTGAATTTTGATAGTGTTCTCCCCCCATCTGAGATCGCTAGTAAGAGTTGTGCCCAGGAACCGAGCACTCGGCGCCTTGGAGACTGCGGTCTCCCCAATTAGGACTGGATGGAGGGTGGGGGAGTGTCTCCTGAAGTCTACGATCAGTTCTTCAGTCTTTGCCGTGTTGAGGATGGGGTTATTTCCCCTGCACCAGTCGCAGATCCTCTCAATTTCGCTGCGGTAGGCAAGCTCTCCATTGCTGCTGATGAGGCCGCTGATTGTTGTGTCGTCTGCAAATTTGATGACCTTGACGGAGTCAGAGAATGAGGTACAGTTGTTGGTGTACAGGGAAAACAGGAGCGGGGACAGTACACACCCTTGCGGAGCTCCCATGTTGGTGGTTCTCTCGCTGGAAAAGCAATTGCTGAGCTTCACCCTCTGCGTTCTGTTTGAGAGGAAGTCCCTGACCCACCTGCAGAGGGAAATGTCAACTCCTAGTTGCACGAGATTGTCCAGCAGGATGTCTGGACAAATAGTATTGAAAGCGGAACTAAAGTCCAAGAACAGGATGGTTTTCCTTTAGGAGGGTACCTAAAGCACACACATGCTCTAATTGTATCTAGTTACTTAGAAATAGGACATTTTTTCAATTTGATTTCTTACGGATAAGGGGGCACTCACGCTTATCAATGCGAATTCTGCATACAAATCTGTGTTCTGCAATTTTTCAGGTATTTTTCTTTGATTTGTGGTATGCTGTTTTGTGGGGGGTTTTGTGTTTGTAAGAATCTTCAGATTGCATTTTTCTGTGTATACCAATTAAGTTAATTGACATAAATAGTATCTAATTAACTTCAAAATCACATGAGACTTTTTGCACAAAACATCCATCCATCCATTTTAATCAGATCATTCATTAATCAAGAGTGAATATTGCATTGTGTGAATCCATCACTACATTGTGTTAATCACAGCAGATTTCTTCTATCCTAGTATCCAGTGCACAGACGGAGCACACATTATCCATGGCAGCTGTAAGCTTTGGTCTGTACAAAGTGTCGCTGAGTCAGTGAAAAGGCAAATATCATATGACTGTCAATACAACTGTGAAAACCATTTTCCCATTGCTACATGCTCTCTGTATCCAGGGCTGGGTCATGTTACGTAAGGAAACTGTAGCCAAGTAATGACAAGGCAGTTTTGTCACGGTCAGTTACCTGGGCGAGTGCGGCGGCTGGCACAAACGGATGTCCGTGGGCGTCCAAAGGCTCGTCATCGGGCTGCTACTGTTGGGAGTCCGGTGGTGGGTGTCTGCGGGCGCCGTACGTGCACGCTTAAACTGCCGCGCCGGAAGGTGTAGTGGTGGGCGTGTCGTGCATGCGCACGCGAACGGACGTCCGCGTGTACATCAGTTCCGCTTGTTGGTACGCATGCGCGTGCGCATGCGTACATTATGACGCATGACGTCATTACGCATGGCGTCAATTACGCGCCAAACGGCCTATTTAAGCTCGCTGAGGGATTAGCTCAGTGCTGTAGTATTGCAGCTAGTTTCTCCCGTGACCTGACGCTTGTCTGCCTGTTCCTGCTTTGTTGATGCTGACCCTGGCCCGTCTGATTACCCGCTCCGGCTTTGACCTCTGCTACGTCCGACTTCCCACTTTGTTGCCGACCTCTGCTTGCCTGACTACCCGCTCTGTTGCCGACCTCTGCCTGTCCGAGAACCCCACTCAGTTACCGACTCCGGCCTGTCCAAGAACCTGCTCTGTTGCCGACTTCCTGCTACCCAAGTATACCAAGTGATCAACCAGCGAATCATCCATCATCCTGCCTGGTTAACGGGTCATTGCAGTACCAGACCCGTTTCGCGGGAGTCTCCAGTTCCTACCAGATCACGCTGTTGGATCTGCGAGCACTCCTGCCCCTTGTTCACCAGAGATTCCTGTTCCCAGTCCAGGGACTCTGGTTAATAAGCCGCAAGAGCTGCTGCCCTCAGCAAAACGGTATCCATACAACCAGGTGCGTCACAAAATACTACAGCCCTGACATGGATACCGCTGAGGCAGCAAATGTTTTGGCCACACTCTGCAAACAAGTGACCGCCCTAACGGAGGCCATTAAGGAACTTCAGGCCAGTCATATTCAGATGGAAGGACGGATCAGTACTATGGCCGCAGCCGAGTATCAGTTCCAGCAAGTAACCCTCCACCAGCTTCCCCTCCAGTTCCAGCACCTGTAACAGTAATTCCTCCTCCAGAGCCGAGAGTACCTACTCCTGAACTTTTTTCCGGAGACCGGACCAAGTTTCGTGCCTTCCAACATGCTTGTCAACTGTACTTTGGTTTACAACCTCGTACCTTCTTCAATGAGGAAACCAAGGTAGGATTCATTATCTCCTTGCTACAAGGTGAACCACAGGCCTGGGCACACAATATGATGGATCAAAAACACGCTTCATTGGCATCATCAGAGACCCTGTTTACTGCTATGGCTCTCCTCTATGACGATCCACAACGCGGGGCTACTGCTGAAACTGCACTAGGCTATTTACGTCGAGGTTGCCGGCCTGTGGAGGAATATACTTCAGAGTTTCGTCGTTGGGCTGCAGACACGGATTGGAATGACTCAGCCCTCAAGTTTCAATATAAGAAGGGTCTTTCAGATTATGTGAAGGATGAACTGGCCCGAACGGACGTTCCAGCTACACTGGAGTTATTGATCACCTCAGCAATCCAGATTGATCGACGTTTCCGGGAACGCCAGTTGGAAAGATCCAGTAACAACAGTGCACGCTCCAATTGGGTTCCATCTTCCCCCGCTCCCACCCCTGTGACAGTCAGCGACCAGCCTGAACCTATGCAAATAGGTGTAATCCGATCCGCTCTTTCGGCGGAGGAAAAAATGAGACGAAGACAAGGAAACCTGTGTTTCTATTGTGGAGCAACCGGTCATTTTTTGAGGTCCTGCCCGGTCCGTCCCTCTGGTAAGGAGCAAACTCCAGTACCTATTTCTAATGTTACACCCTCAGCAACTAATCATTTTTATGTTCCTGTTTTCTTTCAGTGGCCTGGAAGAATCCTTGAGGTTTCAGCTATTGTAGACTCAGGAGCTTGCAGTTGCTTCATGGACATTTCTTTCGCTACTGCTCATCAAATTCCCATCCAGCCTCGGAAGAACCCACTTATGATTCATCTCGCGGATGTTAGTGCTATTAGTTCAGGACCTGTTATCTGGGAAACAGTGCCTCTGTCCACTTCCATTCAAGGAATACATCAAGAACAATTAAAACTGGATCTTTTAACTTCACCATTATACCCAGCCATTCTGGGGTTACCCTGGCTCCAAGCACATAATCCAGCTATTAATTGGTCCTCCGGGACTATATCTTTTCCCTCTACGTACTGTGATCAAAGCTGTATCATTGAGCAACCAGCGGCGGAGGGTTCTTTCCTCTGTACATCTGCATTACAGGAAGCCATACCGGAACAATATCATGCCTTTTTAGATGTTTTTGACAAGAAAAAAGCAGATCAACTCCCGCCCCATCGTCCTTACGACTGCCCAATTGATCTGTTTCCTGGTGCAGCAATTCCGTTCAGCCGGATGTTTCCCTTATCAGAACCAGAACAGGAAGTATTGAGGGAATACATTGAAGAGAATTTGGGGAAGGGGTTCATTCGCCCATCTAAATCTTCAGCCGGTGCCGGTATATTTTTTGTACAAAAGAAGGATAAGACTCTAAGACCTTGTATTGACTACAGAGAATTAAATAAAATAACTATCAAGAATAGGTACCCTTTGCCTCTTATGCCGGAATTGTTCCAGAAGTTACGGGAAGCCAAGATCTTCACCAAATTGGACCTCAGAGGAGCATATAATCTAGTAAGGATCAGGGAGGGCGACGAATGGAAGACCGCTTTTAGATCTCGTTATGGACACTACGAATATCTGGTAATGCCCTTCGGCCTGTGCAATGCACCTGCAACTTTTCAACATTTTATTAATGATGTATTGAGAGAATTCATTGATCATTTCTTAATAGTCTATTTGGATGACATTTTAATATTTTCATCATCCTTGGAAGAACACAGGAGACAAGTTAGTCAAGTGTTGGAACGTTTGAGACTTCATAAACTCTATGTAAAAGCTGAAAAATGTGAATTTGAACAGCATACCATTCAGTTTCTAGGACTTATTATCTCAGCTGATGGTTTCATCATGGATCCACAAAAGGTCCAATCGATTATGGAATGGCCAGCTCCTACCAACAAGAAAGCAGTGCAACGTTTTGTGGGGTTTGCAAATCTCTACAGGAAATTTATTCGAAATTTTTCTGCCATTATCCTGCCCATTACGAAGTTAACGCGCCAGCATGTTCAGTTTCATTGGACTACGGAAGCCCAGTCTGCCTTTGAGAAACTTAAGAAGTTATTCACCTCTGCACCGATTCTCAAACATCCAGATCCAGCAATGCCATTTATTTTAGAAGTGGACGCTTCTGAATCAGCAGTGGGTGCTGTCTTATCCCAAAGGTCAGGATTGAAGGCGGCTCTGCACCCCATAGCCTTCTATTCCAGAAAACTGTCTGATGCGGAGAGGAATTATGATGTTGGGGACAGGGAGTTGTTGGCAATTAAATACGCTCTGGAGGAGTGGAGATATTTACTGGAAGGGTCTTCTCAGGACATATTGATCTACACGGATCACAGGAATTTGGAATATTTGAAGACTGCTAAAAGACTTAATCCTAGACAGGCGAGATGGGCACTTTTTTTTTCAAGATTTTCTTTCCACATCACGTATCGCCCGGGTTCTAAAAACACCAAACCCGATGCTTTATCTCGCATGTTCCCGGAAGAAAGTGCACCACTGGTCACAGACACCATTCTTTCTCAACAAAACTTTTTTCTTATGCAACCGACTCTGATGGAACAGCTTCGTCAAGATTCCTCGGATCCTCCAGATAAAATCAAACCCCAACTAATATGTAAAGATGGTCTATGGTTGTTTAAGGACAGGATCTTTGTGCCAGAGAATCATCAGTTACAGGTCTTTAGGCTGTGTCATGATCATCAGCTGGCCGGACATTTTGGGGTGGCAAAGACTTATGAAATAATACAACGATTCTTTTGGTGGCCTACTTTATGGAAGGATTGTAAGAAATATGTGAAGTCCTGTCGAGTTTGTAACCGAAGTAAGGGTTCCAATCTGAGACCTTGGGGACTGCTAGACCCTCTACCTGTCCCTCCTAGACCCTGGCATTCAATTTCAATAGACTTTATTGTGGAGTTACCTAGATCGGAAAGTTTTAATACAATTCTTGTAGTGGTGGACAGACTGTCGAAGATGGCGCATTTCATTGCTATGTTAAATCTGCCTTCAGCTAAAGCCACTGCTATTGCGTTCATTAAAGAAGTAGTCCGGTTACATGGCATCCCTAACGACATTGTATCAGACAGAGGAACGCAATTTACTTCTCGATTTTGGAGAGCATTATGTCAATTATTGAACATACAATTACACTTCTCATCTGCTTATCACCCTAATGGTCAGACAGAACGCACTAATCAGACATTGGAACAGTACCTCAGATGTTTTATTACAGGTTCACAAGATAACTGGTCACAATTACTTCCATCTGCAGAATTTGCCTATAATAACTCGGTTCATGCTTCTACTAATCAAACACCATTTTTTTTGCAAATTATGGATATCATCCTTCATTTCTTCCTAATATGGTTAAATAGACATCTGTTCCTGCTGCAGAAGAGTTACTTAAATTTTTTTTCCAAAACAATCAACTTCTTCAAGAATCTATGTCCCAGTCTCAGGAGACTTTTAAGAATAAGGCTGACCGTCACAGGAGGGGAGGTATAGACTTAGCAATTGGAGATCATGTGTTCTTGTCAACCAAGAACTTGAGACTTACTTGTCCTTCAAAGAAATTGGGACCCAAGTTTATCGGACCATTTGAAATTAAACGAAGAGTTGGACAAGTAGCATATGAATTGAAATTACCTGCTAATCTGAAGATTCACCCTGTATTTCATGTTGCTTTATTGAAACCAGTACTACCGGAACTCTTTCCCGAGCAGAACTCAGCACCACCACCACCGGATATTGTAAATGGTGAAGAGGAGTTTGAGGTAGAGGCCATCCTTGATTCCAGATGGAGAGGTAGGCACGTGCAGTATCTGATCAAGTGGAAGAATTATGGGCCTGAAGATAACACTTGGGAACCAGCCTCCTTCGTCCACGCATCTGTATTGGTTAAGAGGTTTCATGGGAAATTCCCTGATAAACCAGCCCCAAGGGGCATCCGGAGGCTGCCCCTAAGGGGGGGGCATTGTCACGGTCAGTTACCTGGGCGAGTGCGGCGGCTGGCACAAACGGATGTCCGTGGGCGTCCGAAGGCTCGTCATCGGGCTGCTACTGTTGGGAGTCTGGTGGTGGGTGTCCGCGGGCGCCGTCTGTGCACGCTTAAACTGCCGCGCCGGAAGGTGTAGTGGTGGGCGTGTCGTGCGTGCGCACGCGAACGGACGTCCGCATGTACATCAGTTCTGCTTGTTGGTACGCATGCGCGTGCGCATGCGTACATTATGACGCATGACGTCATTACGCATGGCGTCAATTACGCGCCAAACGGCCTATTTAAGCTCGCTGAGGGATTAGCTCAGTGCTGTAGTATTGCAGCTAGTTTCTCCCGTGACCTGACGCTTGTCTGCCTGTTCCTGCTTTGTTGATGCTGACCCTGGCCCGTCTGATTACCCGCTCCGGCTTTGACCTCTGCTACGTCCGACTTCCCACTTTGTTGCCGACCTCTGCTTGCCTGACTACCCGCTCTGTTGCCGACCTCTGCCTGTCCGAGAACCCGCTCAGTTACCGACTCCGGCCTGTCCAAGAACCTGCTCTGTTGCCGACTTCCTGCTACCCAAGTATACCAAGTGATCAACCAGCGAATCATCCATCATCCTGCCTGGTTAACGGGTCATTGCAGTACCAGACCCGTTTCGCGGGAGTCTCCAGTTCCTACCAGATCACGCTGTTGGATCTGCGAGCACTCCTGCCCCTTGTTCACCGGAGATTCCTGTTCCCAGTCCAGGGACTCTGGTTAATAAGCCGCAAGAGCTGCTGCCCTCAGCAAAACGGTATCCATACAACCAGGTGCGTCACAAGTTTCTGTTATTACATTTTGATAAGGGTTGATAGGGAGCTGAAAGAGATATCCCAACAAGACATTTTGGGATAACATGCTTCATCAGTGTTAAAGCAGAACCTTACTCTAGCACATCACACAAGGAAAAGTCTTTATTTTACAAATGGTTGCTGAATAAATTTACTGGACTGTGCTCTGTGATTGTTTAGCTAGATCAGAGTGTCTTATCAGCAGCTGTGAGTCAGAGCTGTGAACTGTGTGTGAACTCTGAGCTGTGGCATGGCAGCCCTCTGCCCTGTGTACACACAGGCTTAGGTTCCCTGCACACTGCATCCGATTCCGATTTTTAATCATTTTTTACATGCAATTCCGATTCCAATTTTTAATCGTTACTGCATGCTGCGTTTTTCTGTTGATAGCATTCAGAGAAAATCGGAATTGCAAATCGGAATCAAAATTGAAATCGGAATCGCAAATCGGATTTACAGTGTGCAGGGAGCCTTAACCCTTTCAGTGCCTCTAGTATAGTTGACACAAGTAAACCTTTAGGTTCTCTTAGGATTTCCACAAGCTGAAGAAAAATGTCCCCTAAGGCCTCTTTCCCACCAAGACGTTGCGTTTTAGGGGACGTTAAGGTCGCATAACGTGCCCCTAACGCAACCCATGGTGGTGTTGAAGTTGGACGTCAGATTGAGCCCGTTATGAGGCTCTTGGTGCTATCCTGGGAAGTCCGGATCTTTTCAATGATTCGGATAATTAGAATCGGATCATTGAAAAGATCCGGATCTTTGAACCGAATCTTTGAATCATTTTACTAGTGAAGCAGGAAGCAGGGGTGCAGCAGAGTGAGAGATGCAGGAGAATGAGGGCACATTGAGGGTGCTAATGGGGAAGGGAGAGATGCAGCAGGAAGATTGTGCTTGTGCACAGAAGCTGCAGTTCCTGTTTCTTCCAGACATCCACTGTGAACCGAATCCTTCATTGTGATGATCCGGATGATTAGACTCACAAAAAGATCCGGATCAAAGATCCGAATTGTTCATGATCTGGACAACACTACAGTGCAGTGAATATTAATTAGCCATGTGGCTAGGAACAATAGCGGACTCTCCCCTTACTGAGAATGTGCAAACAGTCTAATGCAGCTAAAACCACATATAACACACAGCATGCTGCACTTTATTTGAATGTCCAGCGTTACACTGTAACGCAACATGGGCACTGAACAGCCCATTGATTTTTCATTACTGTGAGTTGGGCTGCGTTACAGGCTGCTCTAACATACTCCTGTAACGTCCCACTGTGAAAGCATCCTTAAGGTTATAATGCTTTAGCTAATCTTTTAGAGCAGAGAGGAAGTTCTGAATTTAGTTCTACTATAAGGCTGGTTTCACAGTGGGACGTTAAAGTCCCACGTTACAGCAGCCAGTAACGCAGCCTAACTCACAGCACTGTAAAATCAATGTGCTTGTTCACAGTGCACACGTTGCGTTACATTGTAACGCAGCACGTTTAACCCTCCTCTTGTGTTAGGGTCAGAACCGACCCGTTTTCAGGTTTTGAATGTCTATAAGTATCACATAAATTTGTTTATTGCATCAAGATGTTTTTACTTTGTCAGGAACCTCTATTTAAACAATGTAATAGAAAAATAATCCAGTGATGCCATCTGATTCTAAAAGAAAGAGGCGTCAGGTCTGCCCCAGCAATAAGGACAGAAAGACACACACATTATGCTTCCACTGTAAAAAATATATCTGCAAAGAACATGCTAAAAGTGTCAGCTTTTGCCACACATGCATCTAAAAACACCCACACAAACACATGCAAGTTCTTGCACAAAGATGCTTTGAAACTAGTACTTGATTTCTATTGGTTTGCCTTGCTTGATTGTGTGTTGTTTGTTTGACCTTGCAAGTCTACATTTTGTATTATTACTTGCTTATTGCTTGCTTTTCATTGTTTATGAATGTTTTATGTTAAAAAAAAGACTTTTGGCTATATTCTTGAAGTAAATATATATATATGGGTCAAAATTGACCCTAACACCATCAATGTTATTATAGTTAATGTTATTAAAATAAAAATAAAAATATAAAAAAAATATTTAAGAGATGTGTTCAAATACTCCTCAGCAACATTCTGGTGACATAATAACCTTTTATTTACTTATAATATTCTATTTAGGTTTATTTTACCATTTTTTAAATTTGAAAATGAGAGGTATGCTATCAAAAGAAAGGGTAAAGGGGTCACACCAAAAATATTAAAACCAATCTTTTCAAGGATAAAGAAGCCTAACAAGGTAACCAAGAGGTAAGAAACAAATTGGATGATAAATATTTGTTCAGAGGGTATTTTATGGCTGATTTAAGACACGGGTCAAAACCGGCCCGTTAACATCATGGATAGTAACAGAAAGCTAACATAAGAGGAGGGTTAAACAAAGTTCTGCAGCTGTACGTTATACTGGGCTAAGCCACGTTAGACTGCTTGCACATGCTCAGTAATGTTGGAGGAGGAGGTCTTCCCTCTTCCTCTTGCGGCCAGCCACATGGCTAATTAATATTCACTGCACTGCAGAGACTCGTGGTGGGACTGTAGTGTTGTCCGGATCATGAATCGTTCATTTGATCCGGATCTTTTTTGTGAATCGAATCATCCGGATCATCACAATGAAAGATTCGGTTCACAATGGATGTCTGTCTGGAAGAAACAGGAACATACAGAATGTACAGTGCAGGGAAAGTCCTGTCCTGCTAATCAGTAAAATGATTCAAATGATTCGGTTCAAAGATCCGGATCTTTTCAATGATCCGATTCAAATGATCCGAATCCTTAAAAAGATCTGGACTTCCTATCACTAAGCTGGAGCGGCTGCTTTGAGAGCTGCATAACGCAGCTCAATCTGACGTCCAACTTCAACACCACTATGCGTTGCGTTAGGGGCACGTTATACGACCATAACGTCCCCTAAAATGCAACGTCTTGGTGGGAAAGTAGCCTAAGTCTCCATATTCTTTTGTATAATGCTGAAAAGTATTTGAAGACAACATCCAGACGTCCACCTACAGTAATGCCTTTAGGCAAGTTCTAGGATACAAATACTTGAGCAAATACAGCAGAGACTTGGATGCTATCACATAATCCACAAAAAATGGAACTGTATTCATGTAGGGTTGATTAAACAGCACTGGAGAAGATTGAAATGATCAAGCAAACTTGACCAGGATTTTGTAAAAAAAAGTTTCGTTGATTATGTGATAAAAGTTTGGAATATTATGCCAAGTCATATGAGGATACATATAGTAGAGCATTCGCTCAGAAGACAGTGGATTACATTTTTGTAATTACATTTACATATACAAACTAACAGCAAATACATACAATTCAATAAATCCAGTACTCCTCCATCCTTCCAACAAGGGCAGCTACCTTCTGCCTAATCAAATGCAGAAGTAATTGATGTGCAATTGTACACTAGGATCAATGTAAAAATGATGTCAAGATATTCAGCAACACATGGTGGTACTTAAATTTACATTTTATAGGTAGGCACACAGCACTGGAGAGGAGTTGGGTTGCAGCCACAAATTCTATGAAGTTGACATCTACATTTCTGTAAGAGTAGGCGCCATTTCACCATGTTCCGTCCTTCTAGAGAAACAAAGCCATACAAGCGTATAACTTTTGTATCCAGAAATTGTCACCCTCTGTTCTGATTCATAGGACTGGCTGACTTCAGCTGACAGTTGCTGCTGTAAAAAAAAATGGTTACATTTTTGGATCTTAACGTACATTACTAGTACTGTGTATGCACAAAATGTTGTAAACTTAAAAGCCAACTTAAGCAAGAGGGATATGAAGGCTTCCATATTTCTTTCCATTTAAGCAATACCAGTTTTCTGGCTAACCTGCTGAACCTCTGCCTCTAATACTTTTAGCCATAGACCCTTGACAAGCATGCGGCAGATCAGGTGTTTATGACATTATTATCAGATCTGACACAATTAACTGATTTTGGTGTGAGTCAGACACTACTGCAATCAAATAGAGTAGCAAGGCTGCCAGGCAACTGGTATTGTTTAAAAATAAATAAATATGGCAGCCGCCTCCATGTACCTCTCACTTCAGGTTCGCTTTAAATACTAGTCGATTGGCTATTAGTAGTAGTTAGGCACAGGGAGGTTATTGTTAGATCTTTTAGGAGGGAGTTAGTGTTAGGCACTAGGAGACATGGGATAGTGTTAGGCATTAGGAGGGTGGGTTAGGGTTAGGCATTAGGAGGGGTGGGTTACTGTTAGGCACTAGGAGTTGTGGAATAGTGTTAGGCATTAGGAGGGTGGGTTAGTGTTAGGCATTAGGAGGGGTGGGTTAGTGTTAGGCATTAGGTGGCGTGGAATAGTGTTAGGCATTAGGAGGGGTGGGTTACTGTTAGGCACTAGGAGGCGTGGAATAGTGTTAGGCATTAGGAGGGTGGGTTAGTGTTAGGCATTAGGAGGGTGGGTTAGTGTTAGGCATTAGGAGGGGGGTTAGTGTTAGGCACTAGGAGTCGTGGAATAGTGTTAGGCATTAGGAGGGTGGGTTAGTGTTAGGCATTAGGAGGGGTAAGTTAGTGTTAGGCATTAGGAGGGGAGTTAGTGTTAGGCACTAGAAGGCATGGAATAGTGTTAGGCATTAGGAGGGGTGGGTTAGTGTTAGGCATTAGGTGGCGTGGAATAGTGTTAGGCATTAGGAGGGGGGGTTAGTGTTAGGCACTAGGAGTCGTGGAATAGTGTTAGGCATTAGGAGGGGTGGGTTAGTGTTAGGCATTAGGTGGCGTGGAATAGTGTTAGGCATTAGGAGGGGGGGTTAGTGTTAGGCACTAGGAGGTGTGGAATAGTGTTAGGCATTAGGAGGGGGGTTAGTGTTAGGCACTAGGAGTTGTGGAATAGTGTTAGGCATTAGGTGGCGTGGAATAGTGTTAGGCATTAGGAGGGGTGGGTTAGTGTTAGGCATTAGGTGGCGTGGAATAGTGTTAGGCATTAGGAGGGGGGGTTAGTGTTAGGCACTAGGAGGCGTGGAATAGTGTTAGGCATTAGGAGGAGTGGGTTAGTGTTAGGCATTACATCAATATAATGACACTGCGCTCAAGCAAAGTCTACCGATCCTTAAAAGCACCAAAGTCTGTTGCTCAGCTCACACTTGTGAGATCCACGCGTACCAAAAGCTGACTGCAAAAAGAAAAAAAAATTCAGTTCGCTCTCTAGTGCATTAACCTTTTTAATTCAAGCTCCATGCATACAAAGTTACACTTACATAAAAGAAGTAAAATCCAGCATATCGCACAATGGAGTGCAGAAACTCCTACTCCCGCAGCTGTAACCACCACGCTGTCAGCCCCTCCACTATGGCCAGTAGTGTAGGTGTCCAATCTCACTCTCACTGGACGGACTGGTCTCAAGCATGGGAAATCGCTAGGAGGGGAGGCAGTCCCGCTCTCGTTTCCACGTCTATTGCGTCATTACGTGTTTCTGGCATGCCCCACCTTCTTCAGATGACCAAACTCTTTTTGAAATCTGTCTCTGTTTCTTTGATGTATACATGCTCCAGAAAACAGAGACCCAAGTTGGGTCGCAGAGTTCAGAGAAGCTTTTTGCATGGATAACAACTGCAGTTTCCTAACCCTCCTGGCGGTCTATTAGAAGCCGCCAGGGGGCAGCGCAGCACTATTTGAATTTTTTTTTTTTTAAAGGGAAGGTCCAAGCAAAAAAAAAAAATGAGTTTCACTTACCTGGGGCTTCTACCAGCCCCATGCAGCCATCCTGTGCCCTCGTAGTCACTCACTGCTGCTCCAGTCCCCCGCTGGCAGCTTTCTGACCTCAGAGGTCAGGGCCGAATTGCGTACATTTTTACACATTCCCGCTAGTGCAGGAACATTAACGCATACATTTTTACGCGTTAGTGGTGCAACACGTACATTTTTGTTCCTGCACTAGCTGGAATGCGTAAAAATGTATGCAATGTGGCCCTGACCTCCGAGGTCAGAAAGCTGCCAGCGGGGGACTGGAGCAGCAGTGAGTGACTACGAGGGCACAGGATGGCTACATGGGGCTGGTAGAAGCCCCAGGTAAGTAAACCTCATTTATTTTTTTTTTGCTTGGACCTTCCCTTTAAATCATGTAGCGAGCCTAGGGCTCGCTACATGATAGCCGCTGTACAGCGGTATCCCCTGCCCGCTTCGATCGCCTCCGGCGATCTTTGATCAGGAAATCCCGTTCAAAGAACGGGATTTCCTGAAGGGCTTCCCTCGTCGCCATGGCGACGGGGCGGGATGACGTCACCGACGTCATGGACGTGGTGACGTCTAAGGGAGTACCGATCCACCCCTCAGCGCTGCTTGGCACTGTTTGGGGGAGGGAGGGCGGCACGGCGCGGCGAACAGCGGCGATCGAGCGCGGAGCAGCGGCGATCAGGATGCACACGCAGCTAGCAAAGTGCTAGCTGCGTGTTGCAAAAAAAAAGTGAGCAAATCGGCCCAGCAGGGCCTGAGAAATCCTTCTGCGCGGCATAGCCCGAGCTCAGCTCGGGCTTACCGCCAGGAAGGTTAACTCTTCCTGTACTGAAAACAATATTAGAATAGTTTCTTTGCTACTAATGCTTTATTTCTTAGCTGTACTAACATTCAATTCATCATCTCATAAGTTTTTGCTTCAGTGTCACTTTAAGTTGCCAAGACCGTGCATGTAACAAAGGATGTGGAGAAGACATATGATCTGAGTAAGAGACTGTGAAAGACCTTCCAGAGAGATAGAAAGATATCCAGGCGACCGTGAGGTCCTTTATGCCTACAGACAAACAAAATTATTCTGGGGTGCCCCAGATGTCCTCCAGGCAGTCAGTTGTGGTGCCTCAATGGCAGGCATGCTGGGAGCTGTGGTGCATCAATCGGGGGGTATGCTTGGTGCTGTGGTACCTCTATGTGGGCATACTGGATGCTGTGGCTCCTTGCTGGGCTCTGTGATGCCTTTATGGGGCATGCAGGAAGCTGTGGTTATTCCATGGGGGCATGCTGGGAGTAGTTGAGCCTCAAAGGGAGGCCCATGGGAGCATGGAAGGGGGTCCACAAGAAGGTCAGGGAATGCTATGAGGGTGGCAGGCCAGCCCACCCAGCAGAAAGCCAGACCAGCCAGTACACAAACTAGGTAACTCTGCCTAGTTATGTTTAAGTGACACTGCCTATTTATGTGTTATGCTGCTTTTTTTTTGTATTAACGGAGAGGAGCTTCATCCAACAATTTTGCTGGGCAGGCCTACTTAGACCACTGTTAAAGAGAAACTCCAACCTAGAATTGCACTTTATCCCAATCAGTAGCTGATAACCACTTTTACATGAGAAATATAATGCTTTTCACAAACAGACCATCAGGGGGCGCTGTATGACTGATTTTGTGCTGAAACCCCTCCCACAAGAAGCTCTGAGTACCGCGGTACTTTTGGCAGTTTGTTACAATGTAACAAGGCTCACAGACAGGAATTAGCTGTTTACAGCTGTCTCTAACAGCCAAAACAGCTAGGAGCAGCTACATAACCTGCCCACAGTAAAAATGTCACCATGTAATAAATGTCAGAATGTAAATCGAGGAGAGGAAAGATTTTACAATGAGCAAACACTGACTAAATCATTTATACATAATTATGGTAAAATGAAGCACTTTTTTTACTACATTATTTTCACTGGAGTTCCTCTTTAAGTTCATGTTAATTTGGCTCCACCCATGGCCATAACTGCATTCTGGTGCGTGGCCACACCCATTTTCCAGCTGAAGTGCCCTGGATCTCTTAGGATCCTAGTAACGCCCCTGCCTACAGAAGAAAATATCTGTAGGAATAAGATGTGATCAGCAGTCAGGTGGTTGAAATATCAGGTTTATTTATTAACATTTTTTTACAGGGTGTGCATTGCTACACAAATGACTGTGCATGTTAGGGGATTTTTTAGTTTAAGGCTTTGCATATCTTTAGCTTTCTCAGAGTGGTGAATGCATAAAATATGAACTCATGTCTTCTTCACATCTCAAATTTCCCTGACAGCGCTACATAAATAAAATCTATCGGATTTGACTCCGGTAAACTTTTGCAGATTTTACAGCTCAGTGACCTCCTATCCTAGCATGACCTACGTCTTGTAAACACCAGAGGAGTTCATCAGCAGTAACCTCTACTCCAGGCCCGGAACTGGTTTATACAACCTCCAGCCACAATTTCCATGTTTAATCCACTTCAGAAGGAAGTTTCTAAGCAACAATACCTTCATGCCAGATAACTTTGCAATTTATTTATCAATGTGATCAAACAGTTTTACTGCATTGGCTGGCTGCATTTTATGTTTGTTACTATACCTTTGCCGTTGTTTTGATGCAGAAAGAGGCACGCCTGTAAGAAGTGGTTTGTGGTAGACATGTGGTTTCTGACCAACATGACTGAAGCTACAGGAATCTAGTAAACCCGTCTTTACATTTTCATCTGTTACAGAATTGATAAAAGGCCCCTTAAAATGAATCTGTAAAAAAAAAAAAGTACACAGGCACAGTAGAGGCTTTCCAATGGGCTCCGGCGGAAATAGCCACAGCAGAGCGGACGCAATTGGACTATTTCCACCAGAGCCCATCAGAAGGCCACTACTGCGCCGGCACAAGAGCACGGAAGGTACATTTTTACATGGCTGCTGTTCAGGGGCTGCAGCACTGGATCCCGGAGGGTGAAGAGGACGGGGAAAGCCACATTAGGATCCAGAGGCTTCCCCCTCCAGAGGTAAGTACCCCCAGAAGATTATTATTATTATTATTATTATTTTTATATATTTTTATATTCTCTATACTGTACATAGATCATCTTGGGCTGGAGAAAATCTGTTTACCTGTGTGTGCATTTTCATTTTGGAGAATCCTCTTTTGGCCAGAATGTGGGGCTGGTTTACAAAGCAGTGTTAATGTGCCATCACACTTATACCTGGGATTTTCTGCCATGTTTTACCACGATTTTTTTGTATTTGTGATTCTGTGTTTCTGTGATTTTTCGCAAATGATTCTTCTTTTTTGTTTGGGTTTTTCTGAAAATTTTCACATTCTGATTTTTACTTTGCATACCAATGGAGTTAATTTGCATGAAATTATATGTAATTAACTAAGTAAGTAACTGCACATTAACTGCACATTTGCATGCAAATGTTTGCATTGCATGCTTTATATGCAATTTGCATGTCCATTGCAAAGAAAAGCGTATATGTAGGCATTTTTTTTTTTGCAGAAATTTTGGGTGTGAAAATTTGCACAAGACATGTAAAATGCAATGCCATTGACTTGAATTTGGCATGTAGCGTACGCAAATTTGCAAAAATGCAATTCGGTCACAAATGCTGTCATGTGCAAAGTCCCTGAAACAAACTGGCAGTCCACATTTTTAATGTGGCAAATTGGCAGCATCTTGTTTATGAAATCTGATGAGGTAAGTTGCTAGTGCTTCTTGGCTGTTTTCTGTGAAGCACTTTTCACATGGGCAACTGACAGGCAGTGAATTCACCGTCTGTCAGCTGCCCTCCTGCTCCAGCCGGGTGCTGGGTAGCTCTTGATACTGGTGCTGGACAGGCAGGCCACCCCATGGAGTCTTGGCCAGATTTCAGGCAAGGCCACATAGGCCATGGCTTAGGGCACCAGAAAGCAAGGGGCGGGCTGCAGGTTGGCACATTCATGCAGTCAACCTGCCAACATGTGAACTGCAGCAGTTGGGCAAGTGTCTGGCACTCAGAGGATGAAGGGGAAGAAAACATGGGCAGCTATTGTCTGTGACCTGAGCTGTCACTCACTACTTTTTGAGTCCAACTCCGCCCTCCACCAGCTCCAACCTATTAGAGTGCAAAGTATTGATTTGGCCCATAAATGGAATAAAAATGATTAACCATTTCGATCATTTCAGATCGATCCACAAAACAGACTGATAAAACAATTGGTCGTTTGTAGTCAATTGGCACCATCAACGCTGTTCAATCCAGTCAATCGGAAGGTTGATCAACCAGTAAAATTGCATCGTTAACCACTTGAGGACCTAGGGCTTTCTACCCCTTAAGGACCGGCCACTTTTTTTCCATTCAGACCACTGCAGCTTTCACGGTTTATTGCTCGCTCATACAACCTACCACCTAAATGAATTTTGGCTCCTTTTCTTGTCACTAATACAGCTTTCTTTTGGGGCTATTTGATTGCTCCTGCGATTTTTACTTTTTATTATATTCATCAAAAAAGACATGAATTTTGGCAAAAAAATGATTTTTTTAACTTTCTGTGCTGACATTTTTCAAATAAAGTAAAATTTCTGTATACATGCAGCGCGAAAAATGTGGACAAACATGTTTTTGATAAAAAAAAACCCATTCAGTGTATATTTATTGGTTTGGGTAAAAGTTATAGCGTTTACAAACTATGGTGCAAAAAGTGAATTTTCCCATTTTCAAGCATCTCTGACTTTTCTGACCCCCTGTCATGTTTCATGAGGGGCTAGAATTCCAGGATAGTATAAATACCCCCCAAATTACCCCATTTTGGAAAGAAGACATCCCAAAGTATTCACTGAGAGGCATAGTGAGTTCATAGAAGATATTATTTTTTGTCACAAGTAAGCGGAAAATGACACTTTGTGAGAAAAAAAAAAAAAAAAAAAAAGTTTCCATTTCTTCTAACTTGCGACAAAAAAAAATGAAATCTGCCACGGACTCACCATGCCCCTCTCTGAATACCTTGAAGGGTCTACTTTCCAAAATGGGATCATTTGTGGGGTGTGTTTACTGTCCTGACATTTTGGTGGGTGCTAAATTGTAAGCACCCCTGTAAAGCCTAAAGGTGCTCATTGGACTTTGGACCCCTTAGCGCAGTTAGGCTGCAAAAAAGTGCCACACATGTGGTATTGCCGTACTCAGGAGAAATAGTATAATGTGTTTTGGGGTGTATTTTTACACATACCCATGCTGGGTGGGAGAAATATCTCTGTAAATGACAATTTGTTAATTTTTTTTACACACAATTGTCCATTTACAGAGATATTTCTCCCACTCAGCATGGGTATGTGTAAAAATACACCACAAAACACATTATACTACTTCTCCTGAGTACGGCGATACCACATGTGTGGCACTTTTTTGCACCCTAACTGCGCTAAAGGGCCCAAAGTCCAATGAGTACCTTTAGGATTTCACAGGTCATTTTGAGAAATTTCGTTTCAAGACTACTCCTCACGGTTTAGGGCCCCTAAAATGCCAGGGCAGTATAGGAACCCCACAAATGACCCCATTTTAGAAAGAAGACACCCCAAGGTATTCCGTTAGTAGTATGGCGAGTTCATAGAAGATTTTATTTTTTGTCACAAGTTAGCGGAAAATGACACTTTGTGAAAAAACACAATTAAAATCAATTTCCGCTAACTTTTGACAAAAAATAAAATCTTCTATGAACTCACCATACTCCTAACGGAATACCTTGGGGTGTCTTCTTTCTAAAATGGGGTCATTTGTGGGGTTCCTATACTGCCCTGGCATTTTAGGGGCCCTAAACCGTGAGGAGTAGTCTTGAAACGAAATTTCTCAAAATGACCTGTGAAATCCTAAAGGTACTCATTGGACTTTGGGCCCTTTAGCGCAGTTAGGGTGCAAAAAAGTGCCACACATGTGGTATCGCCATACTCGGGAGAAGTAGTACAATGTGTTTTGAGGTGTATTTTTACACATACCCATGCTGGGTGGGAGAAATACCTCTGTAAATGGACAATTGTGTGTAAAAAAATCAAAAGATTGTCATTTACAGAGGTATTTCTCCCACCCAGCATGGGTATGTGTAAAAATACACCCAAAAACACATTGTACTACTTCTCCCGAGTACGGCGATACCACATGTGTGGCACTTTTTTGCACCCTAACTGCACTAAGGGGCATAAAGTCCAATGAGTACCTTTAGGATTTCACAGGTCATTTTTGTTTCAAGACTACTCCTCACGGTTTAGGGCCCCTAAAATGCCAGGGCAGTATAGGAACCCCACTAATGACCCCATTTTAGAAAGAAGACACCCCAAGGTATTCCGTTAGGAGTATGGTGAGTTCATAGAAGTTTTTATTTTTTTGTCACAAGTTAGCGGAAATTGATTTTAATAGTTTTTTTTCACAAAGTGTCATTTTCCGCTAACTTGTGACAAAAAATAAAAACTTCTATGAACTCACCATACTCCTAACGGAATACCTTGGGGTGTCTTCTTTCTAAAATGGGGTCATTTGTGGGGTTCCTATACTGCCCTGGCATTTTAGGGGCCCTAAACCGTGAGGAGTAGTCTTGAAACCAAATGTCGCAAAATGACCTGTGAAATCCTAAAGGTACTCATTGGACTTTGGGCCCCTTAGCGTACTTAGGGTGTAAAAAAGTGCCACACATGTGGTACCGCTGTACTCAGGAGAAGTAGTATAATGCGTTTTGGGGTGTATTTTTACACATACCCATGCTAAGTGGGAGAAATATCTCTGTAAATGACAATTGTTTGATTTTTTTACACACAATTGTCCATTTACATAGAAATTTCTCCCACCCAGCATGGGTATGTGTAAAAATACACCCCCAAACACATTATACTACTTTTCCTGAGTACGGCGGTACCACATGTGTGACACTTTTTTTCAGCCTAGGTGCGCTAAGGGGCCCAACGTCCTATTCACAGGTCATTTTGAAGCATTTGTTTTCTAGACTACTCCTCGCGGTTTAGGGCCCCTAAAATGCCAGGGCAGTATAGGAACCCCACAAGTGACCCCATTTTAGAAAGAAGACACCCCAAGGTATTCCGTTAGGTGTATGGCGAGTTCATAGAAGATTTTATTTTTTGTCACAAGTTAGTGAAAAATGACACTTTGTGAAAAAAAAACAATAAAAATTAATTTCCGCTAACTTTTGACAAAAAATAAAATCTTCTATGAACTCGTCATACACCTAACAGTATACCTTGGGGTGTCTTTTTTTTCTAAAATGGGGTCACTTGTGGGGTTCCTATACCGCCCTGGCATTTTACAGGCCCAAAACCGTGAGTAGTCTGGAAACCAAATGTCTCAAAATGACTGTTCAGGGGTATAAGCATCTGCAAATTTTGATGACAGGTGGTCTATGAGGGGGCGAATTTTGTGGAACCGGTCATAAGCAGGGTGGCCTTTTAGATGACAGGTTGTATTGGGCCTGATCTGATGGATAGGAGTGCTAGGGGGGTGACAGGAGGTGATTGATGGGTGTCTCAGGGGGTGGTTAGAGGGGAAAATAGATGCAATCAATGCACTGGGGAGGTGATCGGAAGGGGGTCTGAGGGTTTGGCCGAGTGATCAGGAGCCCACACGGGGCAAATTGGGGCCTGATCTGATGGGTAGGTGTGCTAGGGGGTGACAGGAGGTGATTGATGGGTGTCTCAAGGTGTGATTAGAGGGGGGAATAGATGCAAGCAATGCACTGGCGAGGTGATCAGGGCTGGGGTCTGAGGGCATTCTGAGGGTGTGGGCGGGTGATTGAGTGCCCTAGGGGCAGATAAGGGTCTAATCTGATAGGTAGCAGTGACAGGGGGTGATTGATGGGTAATTAGTGGGTGTTTAGGGTAGAGAATAGATGGAAACACTGCGCTTGGGTGGTGATCTGATGTCGGATCTGCGGGCGATCTATTGGTGTGGGTGGGTGATCAGTTTGCCCGCAAGGGGCAGGTTAGGGGCTGATTGATGGGTGGCAGTGACAGCGGGTGATTGATGGGTGGCAGTGACAGGGGGTGATTGATAGGTGATTGACAGGTAATCAGTGGGTTATTACAGGGGAGAACAGATGTAAATATTGCACTGGCGAATTGATAAGGGGGGGTCTGAGGGCAATCTGAGCGTGTAGGCGGGCGATTGGGTGCCCGCAAGGGGCAGATTAGGGTCTGATCTGATGGGTAACAGTGACAGGTGGTGATAGGGGGTGATTGATGGGTGATTGATGGGTAATTAGTGGGTGTTTAGAGGAGAGAATAGATGGAAACACTGCGCTTGGGTGGTGATCTGATGTCGGATCTGCGGGCGATCTATTGGTGTGGGTGGGTGATCAGTTTGCCCGCAAGGGGCAGGTTAGGGGCTGATTGTTGGGTGGCAGTGACAGGGGGTGATTGATGGGTGATAGGTGATTGGCAGGTGATTGACAGGTGATCAGTGGGTTATTACAGGGAAGGACAGATGTAAATATTGCACTGGCGAATTGATAAGGGGGGGTCTGAGGGCAATCTGAGCGTGTAGGCGGGCGATTGGGTGCCCGCAAGGGGCAGATTAGGGTCTGATCTGATGGGTAACAGTGACAGGTGGTGATAGGGGGTGATTGATGGGTGATTGATGGGTAATTAGTGGGTGTTTAGAGAAGATAACAGATGTAAACGATACATTTGGGAGGTAATCTGACGGCGGGTTTGCGGGCGATCTAATGGTGTGGGTGGGTGATCAGATTGCCCGCAAGGGGCAGGTTAGGGGCTGATTGATGGGTGGCAGTGACAGGGGGTGACAGGGGGTGATTGATGGGTGATAGGTGATTGGCAGGTGATTGACAGGTGATCAGTGGGTTATTACAGGGAAAAACAGATGTAATTAATGCACTGGCGAATTGATAAGGGGGGGGTCTGAGGGCAATCTGAGCGTGTAGGCGGGTGATTGAGTGCCCGCAAGGGGCAGATTAGGGTCTGATCTGATAGGTAACAGTGACAGGTGGTGATAGGGGGTGATTGATGGGTAATTAGTGGGTGTTTAGAGGAGAGAATAGATGTAAACAATGGATTTGGGAGGTGATCTGATGTCGGATCTGTGGGCGATCTATTGGTGTGGGGGGGTGATCAGATTGCCCGCAAGGGGCAGGTTAGGGGCTGATTGATGGGTGGCAGTGACAGGGGGTGATTGACGGGTGATTGACAGGTGATTGACAGGTGATCAGGGGGATAGATGCATACAGTAAACAGGGGGGGGGTGGTCGGGGGGGGGGGGGGGGGTTGTCTGGGGAGAATCTGAGGGGTGGGGGGTGATCAGGAGGGGGCAGGGAGCAGGGGGGGGGATAAAAAAAAAAATAGCGTTGACAGAAAGTGACAGGGAGTGATTGATGGGTGATTAGGGGGGTGATTGGGTGCAAACAGGGGTCTGGGGGGTGGGCAGGGGGGGGTCTGATGGGTGCTGTGGGCGATCTGGGGCAGGGGGGGGGAGAAATCAGTGTGCTTGGGTGTAGACTAGGGTGGCAGCAGCCTGCCCTGGTGGTCCCTCGGACACTGGGATCACCAGGGCAGGAGGCAGCCTGTATAATACACTTTGTAAACATTACAAAGTGTATTATACACTTTGTATGCGGCGATCGCGGGGTTAACATCCCGCCGGCGCTTCCGTATAGCCGGCGGGATGTTGCGGCGAGCGAGCGGTGACAGGCGCCGGCGGAGGATCGCGTCACGGATGACGCGATCGCTCCGCCCATGCCCTTAAATGGACCGCCGCCTCTGTGGGTGAGCCGGTCCTTAAGGGCTCCACTTCCCGGCCGCCTCTGTGCGTTAGGCGGTCGGGAAGTGGTTAATAAGCATCGTTAAATACATTGATTACTGGGATCAATAAAAGTGTGCGTGTGGTAGGGCGCTAGCTGTTTGTCAGGGGGTGGCTGGTGATAGTGGCCTTGGGTGGTAAAAATTACAAATCCGGCCCTTAATGGAGTCAGAACTGAGCATGGCCGCAGCTGTGCTTAGACTTGAAATGTTTCAGTCCACTGCTGTAAGTCCTGCTTAAAAGGAATGGTGTTACTACCGCTGCAATTCAGCTGCATTTAAATTTCACACAAATTGCACAGACGGAAGACTGAACTGCTCGGCAAGCGCCTAAGTGGCCTAAGAATGGCTTCATTACATGAAAGATGTTGAGCAGTATTCAAGCGAATGGGCCCAGCAGTGAGCACAAGACCCTCCTACTCAGGGCGTTTGGTCAAATCCGGGCCCTGAATTATGGCTATTTCTTTTAGTGAGAGGTGGGATATCCCTCCACTCTGCTATTCATCAGCAGTGTCACATGACATTTCCAACATCAAGTGATCTATTCCAACCAATGGGAAGCCAGCAGCCAGAAGAAAAACATCAGTGCATATCTTTTTTTCCTCTTAGATGTGGTGAGCTGTGATCTGTATATTTCTACTTTAGAATTTGTCTCATATTATTACTATTAGTATGATTTTGTGCTGTTTCAGATAACATTCAATGTTTTTTTTTTAAAACAGAAAATAGCTATTCCAATTATATAATTTAATCAAAGCGTAAAGCCTACCTCGTCAATAATTAGAGTAAAAATGTGTCCTGAGCTGCAGGTAATTTATTTAATGTGCAGGTACAGCTGCATCTATGTTAACTTATGTATGATTAATTCTGGATTTTAGGGTCTAAAAGTGGTGCAAATTTTTAGACCCTAAGGCCTCTTTCATAGTAGGATGTTGCGTTTTGATGTGACGTTAAGGTTGCAATGCAAATTGCAACGCAATGCCCCCAAAAACTCGCAACGCAACTTAATGCCCCATTATATCGCCGCATGCAGTAGAGTATACAGGCAATGAAAAGTATGCTTCCAAGTAATTACTGAGCATGTGCAAACAGTTCAACGCAGCTAATAATGTGTATAACGCACAGCATGCAGCACTGTCTAATATTGCTACACGTTACACACAAATGCAACGTGTGCACTGTGAATGTCGCACAGACTTAGTATTGCTGTGCGACTTTTGGGGGGCTTTGCATTGTAATCGCAAAACGCAATGTCCTACTTTGAAAAAGGCCTTAAAGTAGGAAAAAATCATGCTGCTGCGGTCTACTTCAGCCCAGCACATTACTCACCTTTCAGGGATACAGCGCTGGAAATCTCCCTCCGTCTACCAGCTGGTGTTCTACCACTATAGTGAGATTACCATCTGTCATCGACAGATGGTGATCTCACCAGAGGGATCGAGAGTATTGAAGACCAGAAGAAGAATGGCTGCCAGTGTCTGGATCCCAGGGGAGGTAAGTTACAAATTCCTGCTGCGCACAGGCTCTGCACATACCTCCGGGCGGCTTCCCCGAGTCAGGCTCGGGGTTACCTCTCTGAGTTGTGGGTTTCTGGCCCGAGCTTGCCTCAGGGTTACAGCTAAGTAGGTTAAAGAGAAATAGCACATACTGTAAAGTACATGTAACCCAATATTTTTACACTTGCTACTAATTTTTATTCTGACTTTAATTTCCCTTTCCATGTATGAGATACTGGTCTATGATGACATCTGTTTTGTCAGATGATTATTATTCACACTTACACCAGCTAAAACTTTCCTTTATGCTCCCACGCTATAGTCTGTGAACTATGTATCTGAATACCTCCTCTGTACAGATACGAATAACAAGCAATTAAAGTCTTCTTCATGCTGGATTTGCTGGTAAACGCTTTCATATTGCACATTGATGCACATGCCATGTGATTTGTCACATTTAGAATGAATGGGTTTTAAAAGTTAAACTTCATATCTGTTTGGAAAAAGCAGTGCACCCTAGATGAGCCGTAGTTAGTGCAAGGTAGAGGTGATAATGAATTCTAGCCACAGTCTGTGTTGAGTTTCTGGTTTGGTCTCTGCTTGTATCACATAGTAAGTAAATTCAAAATAATCTGCTCTACACTAAGATCAGCACAACCTAAACATCATCCCATCTCCTGCATAAAGAGGACCTATCCCCTTTATTAGACACTTAGGCCTGGGACCCACTAGCAGCGCTTTTCTGAGCTTAATTTGAAAAGCTCTTTCTAATGTAATAGGTGTGATCCCGCTTGAGCACATACCCGCTGCCATCGCCACACGCCGGGACCCCCAGGACAGACTCTGCCGTCTCTATGATGGCAGAGACATGTGAGCCAGTCATGGGCCGCTTTGATTGGCTCCTGACCGTGTCTATCAATCTAAGTCAATGGGAGTGGCCTACATTGATAGACACGGCCAGGAGCCAATGAAACGGCTCCTGACCGGCTCACATGTCCCTTCGTCATAGAGACAGGCAGAGCCTGTGAGATGCAGCGAGACTCGTCGGGTTTGAGCGGCGCGGAGCGGCGGAAACGGCAGATGCGAGCAGCGGCGGCTAGATGAAATCTACGCCCTGCCAGCCAGGAGCCCACCAAAACAGGGTGTAGATTTCAATTAGCGAGGTCCTTAAATAGTTAAAGAGGAACTCCAATGAAAATAATGTAATAAAAAAAGTGCTTCATTTTTACAATAATTATGTATAAATGATTTAGTCAGTGTTCTCCCATTGTAAAATATTTTAAATCCATGATTTACATTCTGACATTTATCACATGGTGACTTTTTTACTGTTGGCAGGTGGAAACAGCTGTAAACAGCTATTTCCCACAATTCAACCAGGTTCACAGACAGGAAACTGCCAGGAGTACCACGGTCCTAAGAGTTTCTTGTGGGAGGGGTTTCACCACAATATCAATCATACAGCGCCCCCTGATGGTCTGTTTGTGAAAAGGAATTGAATCAGCTACTGATTGGGATAAACTTCAATTCTTGGTCGGAGTTTCTCTTTAAACGACACCTGAGGCAAAAATAAGCTAATGAAATAAACAATTGTATCTATCTTACTTCTCCTAAAAATGACTTTTTAGGATATTCCACAGTTTTATTTTATGTTTAAATCTACTTTTTAAGTTTTAACTGTTTTATTGTTTTTGTTCATTGACACATTCATTGAAGTATGCCAGAGCTAAAATCTATTAACTAATGAGCCTTTTTATCTCTTTCCTGCTCTCAAGCCATTTTCTGCTAGGAAAGCGTTTTATAGTTAGAATTTCTTATCAGTGAGGGTCACATTGTAGTCACTTCCTGTCTGAGTCAGGACTGAGTCGTCCACTTACATACCTGATATTTAACTCTTTCAGGCAGAGAAAGAAAAAAAGGAACACAGTATAGTTATTTGTGTGCTAGGCACTGTACATACCCATGTCTATTTCATCATGTCACATGTCAACTCAGGTATCCTTTAAAAAAGCTCTGCTAGTGGGTTCCAGGCCTAAAGATGACTCCATGCATCCTTATTCCCCTCCCCATTTTTAAGCACCGGGGACTCATAGTGGACCCTTTCCCCATCTGCTGGCCACCCCATAGGCAAATGTCAGACAATATACAGGGATGTCCCATGACTGCCAGGCTGTTGTGTACTCCCCCCCCCCCCCCCCCCAAAAAAAAGAAAACTATAAATAAATAAATAAATAAATAAATGAATGCCCTAGTTGCAGATCTATATATACATTCTAAATAAAACATCCATTTTAATTGAATTGAATTGTACCTTAAATTAATATGGCAGAATTCCTGGACTGCATGAAATGCATTTACATGTCGCCTCTGCCATTTCCTATACAGCAACACATCATGATGATAGCAGTAATATTATTATTATTATTATTATTTAGTATTTATATAGCGCCGACATATTACGCAGCGCTGTACAATGTATATATATATCTTGTCACTAACTGTTCCTTGAAAGGAGCTCACAATCTAATCCCTACCATTGCCATATGTCTATATATTATGTAGTGTAAGTATTGTAGTCTAGGGCCAATTTTAGGAAGAGCCAATTAACTTATCTGTATGTTTTTGGAATGTGGGAGGAAACCGGAGTGCCCGGAGGAAACCCACGCAGACACGGAGAGAACATACAAACTCTTTGCAGATAGTGCCCTGGCTGGGATTCGAACCAGGGACCCAGCGCTGCAAGGCGAGAGAGCTAATAATATAATGTATAAAGAATAGACTGATAAGCACTCTTATTTTCCCTGAATAATAACAGGCAGGTCATCACTGCACTTCTTTTCAGGTAGTTTTCTAATAAGGGTTGAAAAGGAGGAATTTACCTCAGGTCTGTATGCCAGTATAGACTAGTCATGCCCCCTCTTTACAGTGCCCTGTAGGAGGGGCGTGACTAGGCTATACTGGAATTTAGCAGTACAGACCTGGCAAAAGAGGATAGCAACAGTAACATGACTACTGCTGCATTTAAGCTATAACAAACATTATTAATGTTGCTACTTCTGTTACCAAAGTCAGCATTTGATTTGTACAGCTACACAGGGTGCTGAGAATCCAATAATAGAGAAGGTCACCATCCCCTCATAAACATTTACATCAGTCCCGCATCTGCCCCTGAAAACATTTCTTCTAAAAAGCCACCATCTGCTCAGCCCAGCTCCTGGTGCTGTGCTCTGCTTTTCTCTCTTCTTCTTTCTTGATACTTGAGGGTTCATTAAACAAATCAAATCAAAGATAGCTTTATTGGCATGACCAAGATTCATACAGGCATTGCCAAAGCGAGGGGAAAAGGGGGACATGGAAGGGGGTGGGTAGGGAGATGTGGCTTGACCTGAGCTTGTGACTGGGTGTCAATAAGAATGATTCAGAAGAAGACAGCTAGGCACCTTAGTTAGTATTACATTCTTTTGTAGCAGTAAAGGCTAATTTACACTGGTCAGTTGCGTTGCAAAATATTTCTGCATGTCAACTCACTGCCCATACAATTCTATGGGCCTGTTCACAGTACTGCGTTGTAACTGACTGTGTTATTTTAAATCGCTGCATGCAGGCTTTGTATTAAAGTCTATGTCCAGTCTCCATTGCATTTCACACATACATTATAACCCATTATAACGTGCGGGTTATGCAGCTGACCACTGTTAACTTAGCCTCAAAGTGACTTTTGGATATGAATCATTCCTTTCGGGGCCGGTTCACACTTGGCATTTGCCCGCAATCGCGATTTGTTGGCAAAATCTCGTGATTTGGTGCGATTTGCGCTTGTGATTCTCGTTCAACAGAACGAGAATCACAGAGCAATCGCCCCCAAAACGCTGCATGCAGCGCGTTTGCGATTAATACAAATCGCAACCTCTGCAGTGTGAATGTATCCATAGGGATACATTGTAGCAGCGCTTTGCTGATCGCCGGCGATCAGCAAAGCGCTGAAAAATTGCCCCAATGTGAACCAACCCTAAGGGGATTTCAGGATTTTTTGGTCCTCTCTAGACAAAACAACAATCACTGTCACACTTCCTCCTTCCTGTTCTCCATTGCTACTAAGACATACTCTTTACGTCATTTGTGTTTCAACATATACAAAATTAAATATTTGGATCTTTAAGTGTTGAGATGAGATACACAAGTAACATGAATGTCGTACAGTATGTATGAATGTATGTATGTTTAGTGTTCACTCTCATATGTCTTTGCTTCTGGATACTGGAATTCAGTACCTGGGTATTATCTGAGTTCAATTCCAGATGTCCTGGATGCTATTTGGGTTCAGTGAAGAATGTTGATGCATTCCTGAATCCTGCTACAGCCAGTTTGAGCGGGTAGTCGTGGGATAATGGTGCATGAGATACGCATGCGTACTAAGTAAGCCATTGTTTTCCCACTCAGTGATCACGCGCCTACAACAGCAACCGAATATGCGCTTGCGTGTGTTATGGTTTAGGGAGTATAATTGGGTTGGGAAAACGCCTGGACTCCGAGACTTTGCTGAGACCAACAGATGTGATGGATTGTGTCGCCAGGTGTTTTCCCATACGGAGGATTGACGGAGTACCCTCTACCTTGGGTCATGTTGCTACAACACTTGGTAAAGAAATGTTGATGCACGCTTATTAATAATAACTAACACTTAAACTATGATTCTGCAAACCTAGATAATTATTATAACAGGATTGTAGCTCAATAAATATTATTGAATCATTCCTCACAGGGGCGTTTCTAGGTTCCTGGGAGATCCGGGGCACCCCTGGGTACCAAGAGGGAAAGAGTGTGCCTGGCGCATCGCGTGCCACGGCAAAAACTGGGTGTGGACATGCCATGTAAAGTGGGCGTGGTCATAGGTGGGGCCAAATGTACTTAAACATAGCAGTGGCGCAACTTAAATATATTCAATAGGCAGTATTTAACATATATAAGCCCCTCACCTGGCTTCTGTCTTGCCTTCGGCTGGCTGGCCTGTGTGCTGTACTCGGCTGGTGGTGATGCTGTGCCGGCCTGGCTGGTGGTGATGCTGTGCCGGCCTGGCTGACGGTGATGTTGAGCCAGCCTGGCTTTGCTAGGTGACTTGCTGGGGCTTTGCTGGGCTGGGCAATTTGCTAGGGGCATTTTAGGGGGCTTTGCTGGGCTGGGGGCTTTACTAAGCTTTGCTTGGCTGTATTCTTTGCTGGGCTGGGACCAGGAGGCTTTGCTAGGCTGGGGGGTTTACTTTGCTGAGGGCTCTGCTTTGCTGGGCCGGGGCCCTGGGGCTTTGCTTGGCTGTAGATAGGTAGCTTCCCCCAGCATAGGTTAGATAGGCAGCTTCCCCCAGTATAGATTATATAGGCAGCTTCCCCCAGTGTAGTTTCTGGGGGGGCTCAGTGCACCTCTGATTGGAGGCCATTCGGAGGCGGCCTGGTGTTGTGCTGATCCACCTTTTGCGCAATTTCCCCCAGTGTAGGTTAGATAGGTAGGTTTCCCCAGTATAGGTTAGATAGGCAGCTTCCCCCAGTATAGGTTAGATAGGCAGCTTCCCCCAGTGTAGGTTAGGTAGGCTGCTTCTCCCAGTGTAGGTTAGATAGGCAGCTTCCCCCAGTATAGGTGTTATGATCGCTTCTGCAGCAGGTACTGCTCACAGTAGTAGTGCTGCAGCTCAGGCAGTTCTGATCTCTTTCCATGCAAGCTGCATAGCTTTGTCTGCCTTTTCCTGCTGTCAGCCTGTGACTAATTATCATTCACCTGTGTGGGAATCTGCATGTCTGCTCCCATTGGATGACCTCAGTATAAAGATCTGCTTCCTGCAGGGCTCCTTGGGCTATCATAGTTTCAGTTTAAGCCTGTCTTGCTGTTGCTTCAGCCCCAGATCGTGTTTCTTGTTCTAAAGATACTTTGCTGGTCTTGCATCATATATTGGTTCATTGCCAATATATATGCATACCAGCACGTTTATTATTTTCCTTGTATTCGTGTTACGTTGATACATCAGTGTCGCTGATGTATACGTACACGAACTGTTTATATCCTGTGTTCAGTTAGTCAGCTTTCCAGCACGTTTTGGTAGTTTGCGCGTATCGTGATCACCCGTGCTGAGTTAGTTATCCTGCTCCTGGTTCTGTTTGTGGATTGCGTTCATCTCTGCGAAGAGATAACGAATCCTTCTGAATCCTGTTCTGTTACCGTTTGTGGATTGCGTTCATCTCTGCGAAGAGATAGCGAATCCTTCTGAGTCCTGTTCCCTGTATTGCTCCAGTCCTAGTCAGTGTTCCTGCTTATGTCATATATCGGTTCATTGCCGATATATACATATGTTAGTCAGACGTTACAAATAGTTTCATTTGATAGCTGTAATTGTAATACGCTAGGAAAACATACTTATTGTATTTTTGTCTGTGTTACGTTCATCTATCTTGATCCTGCTATTTCCTGACTATCCTGTCCTGTCTTTGTGAGGCACGCCATCGCTGCAAACGCATTGGCTGCCTCATTCCAGTCTGTGTTGCTGTGGACGCTTGCTGTCACTAAGTAGAGGCTAGTTAAGCAAGCGTTCATTCTGTCGACCTGTCCTGATCTCCTCAGTTCTGGTTTATGCGCTCAGCGCTACTTTGCGCTGAGACGTTATCACGAAAGCATTGTTTGTGGCTGTTCGGATCTGCACCGGCTCTGTGCGCCACAATCTCCTATTGGAATCAGTCCTCTCCTCCACTAAACTGGGGATATCCTGATTCCTTGTGCTGGTGTGTGTACCTCCTTCACGTCAGCTTACAGTATGTGTTGCATGCTGACTGTGGAGAATACACCACCAAGCGTGACAATAGGTTATATAGGTAGGTTCCCCCAGCGTACGTTAGATAGATAGGTTCCCCCAGCGTAGGTTAGATAGATAGGTTCCCCCAGTGTAGATTATATAGGTAGCTTTCCCCAGTATAGATTAGATAGGTAGGTTCCCTCAGTATAGGTTAGATAGATAGCAGCCCCCAGTATAGATTAGATAGGTAGGTACCCTCAGTATAGGTTAGATAGGCAGCGTCCCCCAGTATAAATTAGATAGGTAGGTTCCCTCAGTATAAGTTAGATAGGTAGGTTCCCCCAGTGTAGATTAGATAGGTAGGTTCCCTCAGTATAGGTTAGATAGGCAGAGTCCCCCAGTATAGATTAGATAGGTAGGTACCCTCAGTATAGGTTAGATAGGCAGCGTCCCCCAGTATAAATTAGATAGGTAGGTTCCCTCAGTATAGGTTAGATAGGTAGGTTTCCCCAGCGTAGATTAGATAGGTTCCCACAGTATAGATTAGATAGGTAGGTTCCCTCAGTAAAGGTTAGATGGGCAGCATCCCCCAGTATAGATTAGATAGGTAGGTTCCCTCAGTATAGGTTAGATAGGTAGGTTCCCCCAGCGTAGATTAGATAGGTAGGTTCCCCCAGTATAGATTAGATAGGTAGGTTCCCCCAGTATAGATTAGATAGGCAGCTTCCCCTAGTGTAGGAGGGGGCACGGGGCGGAGCGGCGGGGGGGGAGCGGGCAGTTAAAAACTCACCTGTCTTCAGATCGCCGCAGGCACAGCTTCCATGTGCTTCCGGCTTCCTCCCCGCGGCGTCCCTTGCATTGGTAACAGCGCCCCCTGTGATATCATCACAGGGGGGCGCTGTAACCAAGACGATGGACGCCGCGGGGAGGAAGTCGGAAAGCACATGGAAGCTGTGCTTGCGGTGATCTGAAGACAGGTGAATTTTCAACTGCCTGCTCCCCCCCCCCCCCCCCGCCCCTCTTCCCAGTGCCCCCTCCTGCCAGTCAATAGATCCGGGGCACCATGGCAACAGGTTCCCGGCCGGTGCCCCGGATCAAAGGCCCTAGCGATGCCCCTGATTTGCTGCAATTCATTTTACCCACTACGGTGGTGAGCAAAGTTAGAGGGTTTAAAACCCTTCCCGTGAGGCAAAACATCGAGCAAAAGCAAAACATCAAGCAAAACATCAAACATCAGCAAGTGATATACAGTATCTTCAGAATTATTGCTAATCAAGTCACTGTTGTTAAGATAATCAAACGGTGGCTAGATGATAAGGCCTTATTTTTTAATAGTTTTTGCATAATACTTACCAAAGACCACAGTCACAGTTCAAGCCTTCTATCGTGTAGTCTATCGTGCTATAAAGCAAAGTGTGTTTGACATGGGTCTTGTGGACTGTCTAGTAGATAGTGCCAAAGGACAAATGCCTAGTTTTCCTATACCTAAAAACAGCCCTTAATCCATTTCATTTAAAGTGGACCCAAATTAAAAATACAAGATTTCAGAAATAAAATCTATTTTCTAAATTATAATAATAAATAGCAGCCTTTTTTGAGCTGCATGATGACAAATATAAAATATTTTACATTTATTGGAGGAACCCCTCCCTTCCTATCATACTACCGGGACAGAATCCGGCAAACTGGTGGAGTAGGTGGTGTCTGGCAAAGGAGGAATTATTAATGGCTGACACCTGTATAACCCTAGTTATGAAAAGAGAAGGGTGAAAAGCATGCACTGAAATGCTCATAGGCTTGAAGGAGTGTTTATTTATCTTTGTATGTGACAGAGTCGGTGCAACTAAATATTTTGAATTAAAAAAATGTTTAGTTTGGGTCCGCTTTAAGAGGTGTAAAACCTCTTCTTTATAAAAATCTTTAGGTAACCAACAAGCAAAAAATATATTAAAAATGAGCAGAGAAAAGTAATATCAAAGTTAAGTTAAATAAGACAACTTATTTTTGAACTGTATTCAGTAACTTTTGGTTGCGTTTTGCCACTTTTTCTCGATTTCCGCATTTACAGTTTTTTCAATTGTAAACAGTCTGTGGTTTGTGTGCACTTTCAATGGGATATTTTTGAAATGTGATTTTCCCAGGCGTACCGATAAATTTACAGTAATTGACCTAAGACTGTATCTAATTAACTATAAAATCGGATGCGATTTTTGCATAACAAATACAATTGTTCTGTGTTTCCACTCACTTGCAACATGTGAATTGCAAAAAAATCATACGTGCCGGATGATTTTTTCCTGCAGAAAATTACATCCAGCAATAAATATGGTGCCATTGACTTGCATTAGATGTGCATGCAAATTAGTGTGAGAAGGGCCTTTTATTATTTTTGCTTGGGAAGTGAAATGATATTTAGAGTTGATGCACAAATAAGTAAGGAGTGATTATTTTAGTGAACTAGCCCCATAATTCTTTACAGCTGACTCATATGTTATGAAATTGAGAAACTCCAATAAGTGCGCATATCCATGTCATCTAATGTTATTTGCACAGTAGCCATGCAGACAGATGGATTCCTGTGACAAAAGGTGGTCTGAGAACCTGGGAAAGATGTATTTCGTGGATTTAAAAGAAAGTCTAAAAAGATGGGAAATGCTATTACTACTGCCCTGTATGTAACTGGTGGTGTCTGTGGTATTTGCTCTTGTCTCGGAGAGATTGTTGTAATACATTGGAGGCCATGTGTTTTGCAATCAGTTGCTGCCTAATGGTGGAAATCCTATATAATAAAACCCCTGTGTCTCCGCATCCTGTCCCTGTGTGTGTGTGTGTGTCCGTGCTTCCAGACCTGACAGTTTGTTGTCTGAGAACCTCATTACATTGTGGGAAATAACAGCTCTTTCCAACTGCCAAGTAAGCAACATCTACCTGTGTACATATACTTCGGACAGCAGAGGGGGACAGGTGAGTGGGACACGCTGGTACGTGTGTTGCCGGGGTTTAGCGGCCGTGGCCTAGCGCCCGGTTTTTTTGATGGGCGGGATTTTTTTACTAGTATTTTAATAATGTCTAGCTTGTGGGGGAATGCTTATGGTTGCCGGATGTTTTCCCAGGTGACATCCATGCCTTTTCTCATTTCATTTCAAAGTTTACTTCACAGTGCTTAGGTTGATTCATTTATAACTCTGTACTGCCTTCAGTCGTATGCATTTTTTATAATGTCTCTCTTATTTACTTATGTGCATACATTATAGATTATGTACTTGGGCGCTTTGTATCCTATAATTGGTATAAGACACCTAAGATTATAGTTTAGTATTCCTTTAGATTCATTTTCAGTGGCATATCAGGGTTAATGGTGTGCTTGTTTGCATTAAAGTGACACTGAAGCTAAACAAAAAAAAATTATGATATAATGAATTGGTTGTGTAGTACGGATAATTACTAGAACATTAGTAGCAAAGAAAATATTCTCATATTTTTATTATTAGCTATATAGTTTTTTTATAACATTGCATCATTCTCTAATATTTCCAGTTTACACATTACACTCAGCATTCTAAATGATTTCACAAAGCTGGCTAGTGAACTTTTGAACTTTCCTCTGCAGAAAAACAAAATACAGTTACAGACACTTGAGATAAAAAAGCTTCAGAAGACAGAGCTCTCTGCAACTTTGAAAATCAGAGAGATCAGTGGCTCTTTCTTTCTTTTTTTGCATAGATAACAACTAGAGTTTTTTTTTTAACTCTTCCTCTACTTGAAACAATATTAGACGGACTCATATTTCTGCTGCTAATGTTTTATTTCTTAGCTGTACTACACATACACATCATTATATCATACGTTTAATTTCACTTCAGATTCCCTTTAAGAGAATTGAACAGCATTTTATGGTTCTAAAATATAAATATATTGGATTTGGCACTATAGTAGAGACCTACAATGGTCTATATTTTCACAGCTGCACCTCCAGCACTTGCAACTATACCACTACCTGCTTTGTTGGTGGTTCCCTTACCAGAGGTGTTCGAAGCTGTAATCTGCGGCCCAAATCTTATTTTTCTTTCTTTTAAAAATACAAACTGAAAATCTAATGGGAAGTCTGGAAATGAAACAAAACTTATTTTTATGCAAAAAGCCAAAGACGTTTTTGTTTTTTTATTGAAATTAATTAGAGTGACCAGGGTTTTGTCGGTTCAACCAGGGACAGGGGGGAGGGGGAGGCGGGCGGGGGTGGAGGGTGCCACGCCGAAAAAAGGGGGAAGCACGCCACACCAAAAAACTGAGGGCTGCGCCGCACCGAAAAATGGGCGTGGTCATGACATTGTATGGGCGGAGCTAACATAATGATGTAACAGCGAGGCATAAGAAAGCAGTGTTTACGCCATGATGTGGTCAAACGCGGATTCGCATCATGTGTGTGCAGAAACTGTGTGATGCTATTTAATAGTATACCGTAACCCCAAAGCAGCAAACATAGCCAACTATGACCATTAAATAAATGCAGCAACAGTTACCCCAGACACCAGAAAATAAACGCAATGTGGGCACATTTCAGCACAAAATAAACGCAATGTGGGCACATTTCAGCACAAAATAAACGCAATGTTGGCACATTTCACCACAAAATAAACACAATGTAGGCACATTTCAGCACAAAATAAACGCAATGTGGGCACATTTCAGCACAAAATAAACGCAATGGGGCACATTTCAGCACAAAATAAACACAATGGGGACACATTTCACCTGGAAAAAAAAAGAATTTACTCACCTGGCAGAAGTCTCCTCTCGCTCCTGGCTGGCCTCTGGCGCGCTGCTCCTGGAACCGTCTTGCTCCTCCTCCTACAGTCTCCCGCGCTGACAGGCAGAGCAGGGCTACGGCAAGATGGTCCCCGAAGCCCTGTACTGGAGACACAAATAGTCTCCAGTAGAGGGCTTCGGCAGCCATCTTACCGTAGCCCTGCTTGCATGTCGGTGTCGTAACACCGGAAGACTAAGGAGGCTGGAGCAGGGCTGCGGGCAATGAACTGGCATGGCGTCTATAGATGCCGCTGCCAGTTCATGCAGTTACAGTGGCCAGAGACCCGAGGACGGGACGTCCCGCAGCAGTCCCGAGGCGGGACGTTTCCCGGAACCTCATGCTGCCTGGGACAGCGGACCCCGAATCCGGGACGCGTCCCGGGCAATCCGGGTATTCTGGTCACTCTAAATTAACAAATACACAGAGTTGTAATATTACTCAACAGACAAAAGAAAACTACTTGCATCTCTGTCTCCTTCTGTTTCAATCTGTGCTGAGCACAATTTAAACCCAAGTAAGGCCTTGTTAACATGACATGGTGCCACGCAAGAACACATATATAGACAGCCCTATATAGAAGGGTATAAAAAGCCCTTCTGCTGTTCACATCAAAGGCGCTGTGCAGCAGTACGATGTGCTATGATGCGCTTGCGTACTGCTGCCTGCATTTTGCCCGCAAGCGCAGAGCTGACCCATCACCAGGGATGTTTAAATTCGGATTCGGAAGATACCCGGATAGTTGCAATCCGGATATCTCCCAGTAATGCTGTGCGGGCTGGGCGGGGGGGTCAAGCTTACCTCTCTGACGTCTTCTTCGCTCGTCCCTCGGCGCCTCCCATGATGCGGTCCACGCGGCGGTCACGTGACTACAAACACTTCCTCCTTCCGGGTTGAAGGAGGAAGCGTTTGTAGTCACGTGATGCGCGTGGACCGCATCGTGGGAGGCGCCGAGGGACGAGCGAAGAAGACGTCAGAGAGGTAAGCTTGACCCCCCCGCCCAGCCCGCACAGCATTACTGGAAGATATCCGGATTGCAACTATCCGGGTATCTTCCGAATCTGAATTTGAGCATCCCTACCCATCACTGTCAATAGATGGGTTCAGCAGCGCAGTGGGTAGCGGCGCAGATGGCGTTCAATCGTACACGTTGCGTTCTGATCGCACGGCCATCTGCACTAGCTAGATGTGAACGAGGCCTAACCCTTATAATGAGAGCCAGCTAAACTTGTGCCACTTAATAACTCTAAGGGCTTGTTCACACTATGAACGCTTTGAGATTTTTTATAAGCACTAGCATTGTTGAAAAGCGCTTTAAAAGCACTAGTGTAATGAATGTCAATGTGAGTATTCTCACATAAACGTTGGGCTTTTTTTCTAATCACAAACGTAGGTCCTGTACCATTTTCTGAGCATTTGCGTTTCAATGGAAGTTATAGGAAAATTGCAAAGCGCTTTAAAAGCGCTTGAAAAAGCTAATTCGTGAGCGCTTTTTATTATAAATTACATTAAAGATATTCATTTCCAGGTCAAAGCGTTCACTTCCTGATTGTCTGCAAACAGAGAAACTCAAATCGCAAAACAAAAGTGCTTACAAAAAAACACACACAAAAAACTCAGGTAAAATCGCTTAAAAAAGCGCTCACAAAAGAGCTCAGCGCTTGTGATTGCACTTGCGTTTTATAATGTGAAGTAAGCCTTAGTAACTAATGCTGCTCTATAACTCTCACCCTTCACAAGTGAAGTGTGGTCCGGTGTTAGTCGAGGAGCAGAAAAAAGCAATACCAGTTGCCTGGCAGTCCTTCTGATCCTGTGTCACTAAGGGTGCGTACAGACATGCGACTATAGTCGTTTAAAACGATCGTTACCGACAGCATTGCCCGACGATCGTTCGTAAAAAGTGCACGAACGATCATTAAAACCACCGACCAACGAGATATGTCGTTGGTAAAGAACGATCCATTCTGCCAGATCTTTTCCAACGACCATCGTTCAAAAAGTAATGTCTGTACAACGATCGGTCGTTGATCGTTCGTTCTCAAAGCTTTGCACATGCTCAAACAGTTATTTTTGACACTTGTGTTTGAAATCAGTTTATACATCATGTGGCGCACGCAACGCTCGTTCCAAGATCGTTCGTACACGAACGATGTTCAAAGTAGCCTTTCTTCAAACGATCATCGGCCGATACCTCCTTTAACATCGTTCGTCGTTCAGAACGAACGATCGTTATCGTATGTCTGTACGTACCCTAATACTTTTAGCCATAAACCCTAAACAAGGATGCTGCAGATCAGGCTCTCTGACTCAGCTGACTCAGGTTTTACTGTATTAGCCATATGCTTCTTCCAGGGTTCAGACACTGATTATGTCAGAAGATCAACAGGGCTGCCAGGCACAGGCAACTGGCATTGTTGTACAAGGAAATAAATAAAACAGCCTCCATATCCCTCTCACCTTGGGTTCCTTATTAATCATCTGGCCAGTCCGCCGCCTTGCCACACTTGTAGCATTCGGTATGGGGGAACCCCAGGCAGGAGCAGAAGGCCATCAACTGGAGAGTAGTGACCAGCTAGGGACTGCTTTATAGTCCAAATGCAGGGAGTTCCTGACTTGTAAACGCCTGCCAATATGAACTGCCAACCCGTCACAACTCCATGTACTGTGCCCGTGCAGAGGAGGACACGGGGACAAACAGATGACACAGGGGGACACAAAGGGCCTTAAAGGAGGACACAATGGAGACACAAAGGGGCATAGAGAAGGACAGAGGAGGACACAAGAGGACATAAGGGGGACAGAGGAGGACACAGGGGGACAAAAGAGGTACAACAGGCCCGGATTTACATCACAGGAGCCTATAGGCACAGATGTCCTGTCACCCTAGACTTCACCCTCCATGAGCCTACAAACCCCTGCCAAATTGCACTGCAAGTGTGCTGCTGGCCCAGCTGTAACTCCTCCCCTACTTCCACTGCTCGGTGTAGGTAGCTATAAGTGCCCATTAGTTTTAGGGAGCCAAAGGTACCATCAGTATTAAGTAGCTAGAAGACTGACTAACTGAAGAGAGATCGGGTCAGTGGAATGCAAAGAGCAGGTTGAGTAACCTCTCATTTACACTCTGCTCGGAACTCTGCATAGGGAAGGAGGAAGGGAATCACTAGGAGAAGGGAGTGAGCCGCTTTTCCAACATCAGGCGCCTGCAGGCATGCGCCTACAGTGCCTTATGGTAAATCCGGCCCTGGGTACAAGGGGACATAATCCACAAGATGCCCCTTCACCATGGATGCACCACGTTTAGTATATATATTTTTTTCCCCTGATTTTGTCCTCTAAACCTAGGAGCATCTTATGATCAATAGCAATACAACTACCATATTTTTTGGACTAAAAGACGCTCCGTCTTATAGTACAAAAAATATGGTAGTTGTATTGCAAGTGAATCATATAATACATCATTAGAGAATCTCTGTACTCTTTAGTGATGTATAAGAAATCCTTAGAATCCAGTTAACCTCCCTGGCGTTATGATTCTTTCTGGATTTTAGGCTAATTTCACACCAGGACGTTGCATTAGAGGGGGCGTTAAGGTCGCATAACGTCCCCCTAACGGAATGCCTGGTGGTGCTGGATCTGGATGTCAGAGTGAGCCGCGTTGTGCAGCTCACTCTGGCGTCAGTGATGCCGTGATGCGCACTCTTGTGCGCATGCGGCATCACGTGGTCCCGCCGGCCAATCGCCGCACAGAGCGGCCGCGCCAGGAAGTACAACGTGCAGTGCATATTAACCAGTTCACCCCCAAGGGTTTTTATCCTAACGGACCAGAGCAATTTTCAGTTGTCAGCGCTCCTCCCTTTTATTCCCTAATAACTTTATTACTACTTATCACAAGAAAATGATCTATACCTCGTTTTTTTCGCCACCAATTAGGCTTTCTGTGGATAGTACATTTTGCTAAGAATTTTTTTATTCTAAATGCATTTTAATGAGAAAAACAGAAAAAAAAAGAAAAAAAATCATTATTTCTCAGTGTTCAGCCTTTATAGTTTTAAAATTAAACATTCTCCTGTGGATAAAACAAACACGTTTTATTTGCCCAGTGGTCCCGATAATTAAACCGTTTAGATTATGTCCCTACCACAATGTATGGCGACAGTATATTATTTTGAAATATAAGTGGTTATTTTTCTGTTTGTTCTGGCCATAATTACAAGCCCCTATGTAATAAATTAAAATTAATTTTCCCCCATAAAATATAGAATAAAAAAAGCTGAGTCCCTAAGGCAACTATTTATTTATTTTTTTAAGCTGATTTTTTTTTTTTTACAAGTGTTTTTTTTTGGGGGGAGGGTTGGAAGTGTAATTTTATTAATGATGTGTATATACTTGAAAATGTGTGTGTTTTGTAGGTGTAATATACTTTTTGGCCACAAGATGGCGCTGGTGAACACTCATAGGACGTGTTCACTTTTTTTTTTTTTTTTACACACTTTATTAAACTGTTACATTTCCTGTTTATGTGAATGGACGTAGCCGCTGTTCGCGGTCACGTCCATTCACTCCAGGCACTGCGATTGGGTAGAGGACTGTTCAGTCCTCTTCCCCAATCGCCCAGCACGGGATCCCGACGGTAATGGCGGCGGTAGCGGCGGACACACGGCGGTAGCAGCGGCGGGAATGCGCGACGTATTAAAACGTCATGTTGCTGTTAATAGCGGTAAGCATGACGTTTTAATACGTTAGGATGGCGGTAAATGGTTAATTAGCCTGGGGCCTGGCCGCTCTCCGCTCCTCCACAAGATTACTGAGCATGTGCAAGCAGTCTAACGCGGCTCAGCCGCGTCTAAAGTACTGCATGCAGTACGTTGTCTTGTGACGCACCGTTACAATGTAACGCAATGTGGGCACTGTGAACAGCCCCATTGATTTTTCATTACTGTGCGGTGGGCTGCGTTACAGGCTGCTCTAACGTGCGCCTGTAACATCCCACTGTGAAACCAGCCTTAGGGTCTAAAAGTGGTGCAATTTTTTTCCAGAACTATTTGCTGTTTTCTTTTGCCCTGTAATTCTTAGAAATAGCTTACTAATAACAGTGAAAAGAATTTTGGAAATAAATACACACCTGCAGCTACTTTTTTCAATGCAATGAAATAACAAAAACTCACTTAAGTTTTATTACTATAAATTATATTCAATTTAATCAAGAAAATGTTTCCCGTCCTGCTGCATAACTCAAACTTATACCATATGGTACATTTTTTTTTCATGAAAAAATAATGCAACTACCAACAACAACACAAAAAATGCATAGTTTCTGCATAAATAATAATGCAAATGACAAAAGATGAAAAAGTAACTATATTACAGTACAGCAATTTGATTTGCATGAAAAAATAATGCAACTAACAACAACACAAAAAAATGCATAGTTTCTGCATAAATAATAATGCAAATGACAAAAGATGAAGAAGTAACTATATTACAGTACAGCAATTTAATTTGCATGAAAAAATAATGCAACTAACAACAACACAAAAAATGCATAGTTTCTGCATAAATAATAATGCAAATGACGAAAGATGAAGAAGTAACTATATTACAGTACAGCAATTTGATTTGCATGAAAAAATAATGCAACCAACAACAACAACACAAAAATGCATAGTTTCTGCATAAATAATAATGCAAATGACAAAAGATGAAGAAGTAACTATATTACAGTACAGCAATTTGATTTGCATGAAAAAATAATGCAACTAACAACAACAACAACACAAAAATGCATAGTTTCTGCATAAATAATAATGCAAATGACAAAAGATGAAGAAGTAACTATATTACAGTACAGTAATTTGATTTGCATGAAAAAATAAAGCAAATAAATGTATGTAGCAAAAAATAACTTTAGTACACATCTCTGGTGTGGTAAATTTTGAAACAGGGGACTGCACACAGTCCGACATCGCAGTCAGGACAGTGGTATCTTGTTTCCCTGCGGATTTTTTTGCCACTGTCGTCTCGCTTTGAGCAACACACCACACACATCCTCGTGGGTGTTGCCTTTTTCTCAGTTGGTGGGATGTACTCAACAAAGTGGCGGCCGGTGAGGCGTTCTGGATTGACCACCCCAACAGCACGGCGTCCAGGTCTCCTCACATCCAGTGGTGGTCTTTGGTGCTTCAACATGATAGCTTCCACAATTCTCCACACAAAGTCTGCATGGAGCCCAGGCTGCTCGCTTTACCTTTGGAAAAGAACAAAAGCATTCCAAAGGCACTGCTCAAGAAGATGACGGAAGATTTTCTTATAGTATTTTTTTTTGTTGTTTTCTCATCGCCGGATAAAATGTTGTCTCCTGGTCGGCTTTGTCAACTCCTCCCATGGTGTGGTTATAGTCCATGACCACCTGCGGTTTGAGGATATCTTTGCCACCCCTCGTGTGTACCATAGTAGTGGCAGTGTTATGAACGGTGCTCAGCAGGCACACATCTTTTTTGTCCCGCCAACGTAGGGCCATCATTTTTCCCTTTTGCCAGGCCACAATTTCTCCCAGTTTCAATTTCTTACAGGCAAAAGATGATGGCATGTTGCGGCGGTTCGGCCTAACAGTCCCATAGCAATCTGTCTTGTTTTGCACAAGAACCTCATATAACTCTGGCAACGTGTAAAAATTGTCTGTTGTTACACGGTAACCTTGGTTCAGCAAGGGCTCGGTGAGTGTCAGAACGGAGGACGTTGCTATTCCATACTGGCTGTATGTGTCGCTGAATCGTGTTCCCTTGCCTGTGTACATCACTGAATTCCATATGTACCCAGATGATGACTCGCACAGTCTGTATGACTTTAGGCCAAATCGTGCTCTTTTTGAGGCAATATATTGGATCCAGCTTAGCCTCCCTTTGTACGCCATCAGACTTTCGTCTACGCTGACATCTCTCTCAGGCACGTAGCTATCTCTGAAGCTCCTCTGGATCAATTGGTACACGTCCCAAATTTTTCTCAGTTTGGGGGCAGGGTGGGTATGCTCATCATATTCATCGTTATTGGTAAAATGCAAAAACTTCATAATAAGTGAAAAACGATATTCAGGCATGACCGTGCCAAAGAATGGAGTGGCAAGCAGGCGGTCCAATACCATTTTTGAACAGGTTTTCCCACCACTCCCAGGGGGTTACTGGTTCCCACCTTCTGTTTCGTGACAGCCTCATTTGCGTAGTCGCTAATTGTTGCTCCGCATATCTGTTTGTCTCGCCAACAATTTTTTCAATGACATCACTTGTCAAAAACAAAGCCAAATACGCGAGGGGGTCGTCACGGTCCACAACCACTTTTAAGCCTGGATCACCAGTGAACGGAAATCTGGGGGGTGTTGGATGAGGTGCACTGCAATCAAGGGGGCACCAAGTGCGCACATCACTTACTTCAAGCAATGAAGTGTCACTGTCAGCGTCGCTCTCACTGTCAGATGATGAGCTGTCGCTCAAATCAGGTGCCTCAAAATCGCTGTCGCTGGTTTCCAGCTGCTCAAGCTGCTCTAAAACAGCTTTTTCGCTAGTAAGACGTTTGGACGCCATAGATGCTGGGAAGTTTACAAGCAGAGGGAAAACTGCACTTGCTCAAGTTCCACAGATTACTCTGAGGTAACTTTGTATCTAATTATGCATTCTAATATATTCACAACTTTATTGATAATCTACAAAGGCTACAAAGTATTACTGAATGTAGTGTGTGTGTTGTTTTTTTCACATGCTGTGCAAAACTTTATTTTTACATTGATTGATTGATTTATTATTGATTTTACATTTCTTTTTCATTACTTTTTTTTTATTACTTTCACTTTTTTTTTCTTTCACTTTTTTTTTTTTCCTTCTTCAATGATACGACTCTTAGGTCGCATCATTGATCGCTCCACCCCCGCCGCACAGAGAAGGGAACTGCAGGCAGGCAGAACTACAGGCAGGGGGACATGTTGTGGGCGGCACAGACATGGACACATCCTGCCGTCCGCACAAGGGGGACACAGATCCTGCTGCCATGCCTGCACTCTGGGGACACAGATTCCGGGAGATCTGCCGCACAGATCGAAGACCCCTGCCGCCCGCCGCACAGATCAAAGGGGCCCACCGCACCGATCAAAGGGGCCCACCGCCGCCGCCGCACAGTTCACAGACACCCGCCGCACAGATCAAAGGGTCCCACCGCTGCCCGCCGCACAGTTCAAAGACCCCCGCCGCACAGATCAAAGGGCCCCACCGCTGCCCGCCGCACAGATCAAAGACCCCCGCCGCCCGCATCAAAGGGGTGCACCGCCGCTCGCCAGAGAAATCAAAAACCCCCACCGCATAGATCAAAGGGGCCCACCGCCGCCCGCCGCACAGATCAAAGACCACTGCCGCCCGCCGCACAGATCAAAGGGGAACGCCGCTGGGGGACACAGATCAAAGGATTCTGCCGCTGGGGGACACAGAACAGCCGCGGAGTGGACTCAGCAGCCTCCAGCAGCACACAGTAAGTTACCACGACCCAGGCTCGGGATTACCGATAGCAGCATGTTAATTCCACCCCGAGCCTGGGTCGGGATTACCGGCAGGGGGGTTAAAAAGATTGAATTAGCTATGGCCACTGACCACCATTTTTACCATCTCATACATAGATTCCCTTTACCTATTATCCTATCCCTTAAACCTTTACGCCCAATCTATAGGATATGATTCTTTGTGCAATTCGATTACGATTCTATTTACGATCCGATTAAATCCAACATGTCTGATCAGGATTCGATTCAATTCAATTCGATTTGCCATTGCAAAACAATGGCAAATCGAATTGAAACAAATCAAATCCTGATCGGACATGTCAGATTTAATCCGACCGTAAATAGAATCGTAATCGAGTTGCACAAAGAATCGTATCATGTAGATGGGGTTTTAGACTATAATGCCTTTAGGCTAGGGCTCTCATTACCCTCAATGCCGTGTACTATGCACACGTACCTTACATCCCTGTGTAAAAATCTGTAGTTGATTTGTTTATTGCATCAGATGTAATCCACCATCATCTTGTATTGTTAACTGCTGTATTGTGTATTTTGTATTGTTATACCTTGTACTCTGTTGTACAGCACCACAGAAGATTTTGGTGCTATATAGACATCAATAATAATAGTTTAAATATACATCACTATAAAGATTCTGAGATTAGGTACCAGGTATGCATATGAATAACAAATGAACAGGAGGAAAAGAGTCATAGTAAATCGATCATACTCAAAAAGGGCCCATATCAGCAGTGGGGTGCCACAAGGGTCAGCATTGTGCCCAGTTCTCTACAATTTATAAAGCATGTATTAGATAAATATAGGGTAATGTTGTATTTTTGTAGATGATACAAAATTATGTATAGTTGTCAACACTAAGAAAAATAGTGAGGGCCCGTTTCCACTATCGCAGTTTCCGCCGCGAATCCGCAGAGTTTCCCCGCACATGAATCACACGGGGAAACTCTGCTATAGGGGATGACGGCGCCGCGGCGGAATCACTTGCGGGAGCGATTCGGCCGGAACCCCCCGCAGAATTTGCGGCGGAGGCTGCGAATCCCATAGCCGTGCATGGCACGGCTCATGGGATTCGCCTGCGATCCCGCCCACCCGCTCAGTGCCGGCGTGCATCTGCGAGACACACGCCGCACTAATGGAAACAAGCCCTCAAGGATCTTGAAAAGCTGTCTATATGGGCAAGTAAATGGCAGATGAAATGTAATAGTGATAAATGTAAGGTCATGTTGACATGGCATCTTGGAATGGCATGGCTCCATTAAAAATATATTAGAGAAATTTGAATGATATTAGACTTGGAGAAGGACTGCAGTTAAAAGACTGAGATGCATACAAAGGGAAATAAAGACACCTGATGCTACTATACAACTGCACTTAAACAAATCATTTGTAAGGCCTCATTTGAAATATGTATTACAATTTTAGGTATCACATTACAGAAAATAAACTGGAGATTTTGAACAGTTTGAAGTACAAATGTGGGCTAATATATTAAGAGGATGGAAAGTCTCACTTGCAAAGACAGTTTTGAAAATGTGTTTTTTAATCCGTAGGTGTGTACAGTGAACAAGCGGACAAGAGCTATGTGTACTATTTTTAGAGAGCAAAATTGCACAAAATGTAATGTATGATGCACCACGCAGTGCCTAAAATCGCATCAGTACTTCCATTTTCAAATGTGATCAAGTGGGGAAGGGGCCTTAATTAGATCATGGTCAAACAAATATTTAACACAATGGCCACAATTCACTAAGCTAATCTCCTGTCTTTAATAAAGTTTCTGAGCTGTTTTTATTGTTATCATCATGGTGATCAAGCATGTAGTATTCACTAAACAATTTATCTCAGGCAAATCTAAAGGTAAGAATTCTGTCTTTAAGTAAAGGAGAGATTTCTAAAGTTAAGGTTTCAATCCTTAAAAATAACATCAGAATTCCCCATGCTGTTAATTAACAGAGGGGAATGCAAGTGTAAAGTGTGTGAGAAGTTATTACCTGACCTGACCTATCGTTAAGTGGAGTGTTACTACAGACTGCAGTGTAAAGTGAAGCATTTTACTAGTTAATGTAGAGGGGGACTCTGTATAGAGAAAAAATACACAGCAGGCACAGAGAGGGAGGGAGAGAGAGATACGGATGCAAATGTTTGTGTGAAAATTCGTGTTTTGCACATGCAAAATGTTATGCGTGTTATAACGCGCACAAAACTTTAGCGCAACAGGGATATCAGTTATCACGGTTTAGTGAATCAAGCCCAATGTGTGTCTTGCCTTATTATCACCAGCATGATCTTAGTGAATTGAGGCCAATGTTAAGCATAACAACATACCAGCTTTGATAGACAGTGGGTGGTTGGGAGAGATGTACTGCCTGATGGTCATTTCCCACTAGGCGGTGCTTTTTAAAAGAGTATGTCCAGCCGTATGATTGACTATGATCTGATTAAAGATTGATTGCATCAATGATGGTAATCTGCTCTCCTTTATCTCAAGCGATGTAATTGTTTCTAAAAGTTACAGTTTTTTAACTCCTTGATTTAACACATGGTGTATATTTTTATAGTCTCCATATCTTTTAGCCATGCACTGTATAAAGTGGGATGCAAAAGTTTGGGCAACCTTGTTAATCATCATGATTTTCCTGTATAAATCGTTGGTTGTTGCAATAAAAAATGTCAGTTAAATATATCATATAGGAGACACACACAGTGATATTTGAGAAGTGAAGTGAAGTTTATTGGATTTACAGAAAGTGCACAATAATTGTTTAAATAAAATTAGGCAGGTGCATAAATTTGGGCGGTGTTGTCATTTTATTGATTCCAAAACGTTTAGAACTAATTATTGGAACTCAAATTGGCTCGGTAAGCTCAGTGACCCCTGACCTACTTACACAGGTGAATACAATTATGAGAAAGAGTATTTAAGGGGGGCAATTGTAAGTGTTCCTCCTCTTTTAATTTTCTTTGAAGAGTAGCAACATGGGGGTCTCAAAACAACCCTCAAATGAACTGCAGACAAATATTATTCACCATCATAGTTTAGGGAAAGGATACAGAAAGCTGTCTCAGAGATTTCAGCTGTCTGTTTCTACAGTTAGGAAGGACAATATTGAGGAAATGGAAGACCAGAGGCTGAGTTCAAGTTAAGGCTCGAAGTGGCAGACCAAGAAAAATCTTGGCTATACAGAAGTGACGAATGGTGAGAACGGTTGGAGTCAGCCATCAGACCAGCACCAAAGACCTACAACATCATCTTGCTGCAGATGGAGTCACTGTGCATCGTTCAACCATTCAGCACACTTTACACAAGGAGTTGCTGTATGCGAGAGTGATGCATAGGAAGACTTTTCTCCACCCACAGTACAAACAGAGCCGCTTGAGGTATGCTAAAGCACATTTGGACAAGCCAGCTTAATTTTGGAATAAGATGCTGTGGACTAATGAAACTAAAATGGAGTTATTTGGGCATAACAAGGGGCGTTATGCATGGAGGAAAAACAACACAGCATTCAAAAAAAAAACACCTGCTACCTACAGTAAAATACAGTGGTGGTTCCATCATGCTGTGGGGCTTTGTGGCCAGAGCAGGGACTAGGAATCTTGTCAAAGTTGAGGGACACAAGGATTCCACTCAGTATCAGCAGATTCTGGAGACCAATGTCCAGGAATCTGTGACTGTAACGATTGCGGAACTTATTTCCGTGGTCAGCGCACAGAACGCGCGCTGACACTATGGAAATCCTCCACAAGCGTGTAATTATATATAACCCAGCTATGGTGCTATGCACCTGTAGAGGGAGATTCCCACCGGCAGATGGAGCTGTGGAGTGCAGACGAACACAGCCTCTGCACTACCACAGATGCCAGGTGGGAATTGTACGAGTCCAAGCAATGCAGGGCAAGATTGCCCTTAAAGAGAGAGCACAGAGACAGACTAAATGTGTGTTCCCCAATCTAGTCGCCACCCAGCGACTGCGAACACACATTGGCAGAAACAAAGCGGGAACGCAATCGCAAGAGAGGCGATTGCCAGAAATGACACAAGGTTGAACAGAACAGAACACGCGAGTAGCAAAGGCACAGCAAACAACAATGAGAAGATAAAGAAAATAACAAATGCTAGCTAAAAGCGAACACCGCACTCATTCGCAACAGCGAACGCGTTTCTGCACGATCACCGCGCGTTAGGCGCCCAGTGATAAGCGTGCCACCCTAACTGACCAATGACACACAAACACGAAATAGAGAACGCGAACGCTTGCTAAACGGTTACCTCACCGAGCCTACAGCAAGTGTTCGTACAAGACAAGACAGAGAGGAGGAGCGGCCAGCAGCAACCGCAGCTCTGGCCTACACTCCCAGACAGAGTTCAGAAGGAACCACCGCTGCTACCGCTAGAGCGAGTGCGATCCAGACAGACAAACAGATGGGGCTACCAGTAGCAACCGCTGCTCTGGTTAGCACCCCTGAGGCAGAATACAGAAGGAGGCACTGCCACTACCACTAGGGCGAGTGCGATCCAGACAGATGAATAGAAGGGGCTACCAGTAGCAACCGCTGCTCTGGTTAGCACCCCCAGACAGACAGAACGATTCCCTGTCGACCGCCGCTGGCGACAGGGCAATCGAGACACAAAGACTGAACAGGCAAAACAGATAATGCAACCTAACTGCACTAGAGGAGCTGCCTAGTGCAGTCCCAAGGAATTACTCTAAGGTGAACTTTAGCAAACAAACAGGGCTGATACTCTAGGAGAGTTCATCAGTAACAAACCATGAGGATGACCAGCAAAGAATTCTGGGAGAACATGGTATTTATACTGCCAGCCTTCAAAGGAGGCAGCTAGGCAATTTGCATAACAAATGTATGCAAATTCCTCAGCAGCAGAGCAGGTCTGAAACTTGCAAAGAAAAGACAGGTCTCTTTTCCAGAGACCTGCAGCCCTCAGACTTAAGGAATGGTCAAACAGCTGTGTGACTGTGCAGACAGCTGAACAGATCATTACAGTACCACCCCCCCCCCCCCCCCCGCTCTAGGGACGGATTCCAGGCGTCTCTCAAAAAATTCTAACTGAAGACTCATGAAGGTCGGGTCAGACCGACAAGGCCCAATTCCAGAGTCAGTCCTCCCGAAACCGACCTCATCGGAAGCAGAAGCCACCGAAACATGCCCATCAGTACTACAAGTCTCAGCGTAACACCCATCAGAACTGTGAATGCCAGAGAAGAAGCCATCGACACCCTCCAGGCAATACCCACCACCTTCCAGGGAGCATCCAAAATCACCAAACCTGCCACAATACCTATTCGAAGTGTCCCTTTCAACAGAGAAGCCACTGTTGATCCCATCCAGGTCACCAAGAAAAATTTCTCCCAGAATCTCCCAGAACACTTTGAAGCTCTGCAGAGATCCCAAGAGGCCAGAACGCTCACCAGGCTCACATGGAGAACTACCAAGAACCCCTATGGAACCTATGATTATTCCAGATTCAGGATTACCAGAACAGCCATCAAGATCAGGGCTGTCAGGGACCACTTTTGGGCATGCAGGCAGGAAATATCAGAACATGTCTCCACCGAGGAAGCATCTGAGCATGCTGGTAACCGAGGCACACTTGGGCTTTCTGGGTCACAGAGCACATTGGGGTACACTAGCACAGGAGAAACCTCAGGACATGTCGGGGAATTGCCAGCCTCAGAGTCCGACATGACAAGACCAAAACCAGGACCGGGCAGAGAATCATCACGAGTAGTGGTCACAGGTGCTGGTCTTTCAAAAGAAGACTTGGACTCAGACTTAGAAGTTTCTGTGACTGTAGTTGCATCCAACAAAAACTTATCATTGACTACACATGACTGAAGCTCCACAAGAGCTGCAAAGGTAGTCAGCATAATAGCAATGCCTACTGAAGTGGGCAATACCTCAGACGGATGTGGGGGGCAGGAGGCATCTCCTAAAAGTTCTGCACCCTTAGGGAGGAACTTGGAAACCTCCAAAACATCAAACAAGACCTCAGAAGTGTAATTTTCCAAGTTTTCTGAGAAGGATTCTGAACTATCCATGTTACAGGGCCGAACATCAAATACCTTCTGCTGACAGGGCAAATGTCCCAGGAATGGTTCTACCATATGCTGAGACTGAATTTCATCATCAGGAACAGGATCCTTCATAGCAGTCAAACCAGACTGCAAATCTGAAATGGCAGAACAAAAGGTGCAATTAGCTGCAATACCTAGAGTAGCCTCTGGGCTTCCTGCAGGAGGTTCATTGCAAGGTAATATTGACTCATCCAGAGTACGGGGTGGAAAGTCATTACTTCCCTCATTATCAGATTCGCAAATCCAAAGCGCTGTCTCACCGCTAGACTTGGCTAACAATGTCGAATCCGAGGAGACAGAACGCAAAATTTGCGAATCCAAGATCGCTTTAGGTTGTGAAACTGACGCTTCCAAAGCGCAAACCTCCGCAATCTGTGGACCAGATTGCAAAATGTTTAGGACAGAAACGCTAGAACAACTGTCATCAGGCAACGTGCTTTTACAAGTGTGAACAGAGCGAGACATAGATTTACTTGCAGAAGAGGTTGTGACAACAACATGAGAAACTTTATTAGACATATTCATATTACTCTTGAGGCTGCATGGTTTAGGAATTTTTCCTATAGCAGGATCATAGATGGAAGATCTTAAAGACTCACTGAGAGGAAAAGATCTGTTTTTAAACGAAAAAGGATCCCACATATCTTCGACAAAACTAACACATTCACGCCGATCACAATCGGCAGGAACATCTGAGAAATAGTGATGGGCGAACAGTGTTCGCCACTGTTCGGGTTCTGCAGAACATCACCCTGTTCGGGTGATGTTCGAGTTCGGCCGAACACCTGACGGTGCTCGGCCAAACCGTTCGGCCACATGGCCGAACTAAGAGCGCATGGCCGAACGTTCCCCGAACGTTCGGCTAGCGCTGTGATTGGCCGAACGGGTCACGTGGTTCGGGCCCGAACGCGCTCTGATTGGCCGAACGGTCACGTGGTTCGGGTAAATAAATACCCGAACCACGTCATATCTCCGCCATTTCTCTGTGGGTTTAGCTTTGGGTAGGCAGGCAGGGTAGTTCGCTCTCCAGCCACGCTAGCCAGGGTCCCCCCCAGTCATTGTGTGTCGCTGCTGGGAACAGTAGTACACCGCTCGCTCAGCCACACTATATAGCATTCTGTTTACTGCCACTCTGTGTACCTCGCTCAGCCACACTATATAGCATTCTGTTTACTGTTCTGTGTCTGCTGGGAATAGTAGTACACCGCTCGCTCAGCCACACTATATAGCATTCTGTTCACTGTTCTGTGTCTGCTGGGAATAGTGGTACACCGCTCGCTCAGCCACACTATATAGCATTCTGTTTACTGTTCTGTGTCTGCTGGGAATAGTGGTACACCGCTCGTTCAGCCACACTATATAGCATTCTGTTTACTGTTCTGTGTCTGCTGGGAATAGTGGTACACCGCTCGCTCACCCACACTATATAGCATTGTGTTTACTGTTCTGTGTCTGCTGGGAATAGTAGTACACCGCTCGCTCAGCCACACTATATAGCATTGTGTGTACTGCCACTCTGTGTACACGGCTCAGCCTGACTATATAGCATTGTGTGTACTGCCACTGTGCACCTCGCTCAGCCACGCTATATATAGCATTGTGTTTACTGCCACTCTGTGTACACCGCTCAGCCAGACTATATACCATTGTTTACTGACACTCTGTGTACACCGCTCAGCCAGACTATATACCATTGTTTACTGACACTCTGTGTACACCGCTCAGCCAGACTATATACCATTGTTTACTGACACTCTGTGTACACCGCTCAGCCAGACTATATACCATTGTTTACTGACACTCTGTGTACACCGCTCAGCCAGACTATATACCATTGTTTACTGACACTCTGTGTACACCGCTCAGCCAGACTATATACCATTGTTTACTGACACTCGGTGTACACCGCTCAGCCAGACTATATACCATTGTTTACTGACACTCTGTGTACACCGCTCAGCCAGACTATATACCATTGTTTACTGACACTCTGTGTACACCGCTCAGCCAGACTATATACCATTGTTTACTGACACTCTGTGTACACCGCTCAGCCAGACTATATACCATTGTTTACTGACACTCTGTGTACACCGCTCAGCCAGACTATATACCATTGTTTACTGACACTCTGTGTACACCGCTCAGCCAGACTATATACCATTGTTTACTGACACTCGGTGTACACCGCTCAGCCAGACTATATACCATTGTTTACTGACACTCTGTGTACACCGCTCAGCCAGACTATATACCATTGTTTACTGACACTCTGTGTACACCGCTCAGCCAGACTATATACCATTGTTTACTGACACTCTGTGTACACCGCTCAGCCAGACTATATACCATTGTTTACTGCCACTCTGTGTACATGGCTCAGCCAGACTATATAGCATTGTGTGTACTGCCACTCTGTGTACACCGCTCAGCCAGACTATATAGCATTGTTCACTGCCACTCTGTGTACACGGCTCAGCCAGACTATATAGCATTGCGTACTCTGCCAGTCAGTGTGTATATTGCTGGGATCAGTAATACTCCACTCACCGTCAACCACTATATGAGCTCACCATGAGTTCCTCAGAGACCTCCGCTGTGAGCAGCACTCCCAACAACAGCAACAGCCAACGCCCCACGCAAGCTATAACATCCACCCCAGCAGCCAGTGGTCAGCAGCAGCCCTCCCCGGAGGAGAACGTTGTGTCCATCGGTCCGGCGCCAGAGCGATTAATGAGGGCTGCCATTGAGGGGATGATGGGGCCTGATGTGGAGGAGGAGGTCGGGCTCAGGCCAGCATCCCAAGTTAATGTTGAGGACGATGAGGGGTCTGTGACTGTGTCTGGGGATGTTGGGGTGGCAGAGGTGGTGGGTGGGTCAGACTCAGGAGAAGAGTTGTATGATGAGGATGATGATCGGGACCATCTGTATGTGCCTCAGAGTCCGACCCCGGAAAACATGTTGTATCGTGTGTTTAGGTACTAAAATCTGCGTTCCCAGTAGTGTTGGGCGAACAGTGTTCGCCACTGTTCGGGTGCTGCAGAACATCACCCCGTTCGGGGTGACTATATAGCAGACTATATAGCATTGTGTTTACTGCCACTCTGTGTACACGGCTCAGCCACACTATATAGCATTGTGTTTACTGCCACTCTTTGTCTGCTGGGAACAGTAGTACACCGCTCACCCGCCACTGTATAGCATTGTGCTCTGTGTCGCTGCTGGCAATAGTGGTACACCGCTCACCCACCACTGTATAGCATTTCTGTACTGCCACTGTACTGCTGCCAGTCAGCGTGTACTGTAAGGATAAGTGAAATGAGGAAGAAATCCGGTGAAAGAGGGAGGGGCAAGGGAAGAGGTGTTTCCCCTGACGGTTGTGCTGGGGAGCTGTACTCCACGGCGGCGGCCCCCCACAATGACATATGACGAGTTTGAGGAGATGGAAGAGGAGGGTATGGACAATGTGGACATAGACCCAGATTTTGTTTGTGAACGAGAACATCGCCGTCGTAGCAGCAGCACAGATGAGTCTGTTGAAGAACCCACTGCTGCACGAGTTCGCCTTGTGCCACAAGGTAGGCGGCGCGCAATTTCAGGCACCACAAGCGTGGAAGTTCAAGTGAGAGGCAAAAGAGGCGCAAACAGAAATCGCCAGCAAGGCAGGTGCTCCAAATTCTGGGCTTTCTTTGAAGACTGCACTGAGGATGTTACCATGGCGATTTGCAAGGTGTGCAAGACCCGCCTGAGCAGGGGGAAAAGTATTAACAACCTCTCCACCACCAGCATGAGCCGCCACATGCTATCCAAACATCCCACTCTGTGGGCAAACGCGGCAGGACAGGGTACCACCAGCAACACTGCCTCCCTTGGGTTCACCAGACTCACCACCAGACCCGCCTCAGCAGCAGCAGTAGCCCAGCCATTGCGTGGTTCAAAACATTCCAAAAAATCAGATGACGCTGACACTGTCACTTTCCGGAGTAGTGCTCTTGAGGTCTCCCAGTGTTCATCAAACACAACAACCAACAGCCCTTCGTTGTGCAGCCCTACGGTTCAGTTGTCTGTCTCGGAGATGTTTGAGCGCAAGAGGAAATTGCCAGCAAATGACCCCCGGGCCGTGGCAGTAAGAGCCAGCATAGCCAAGCTTCTGGCCTGCGAAATGCTGCCATATCGAGTGGTGGAGACAAACAGCTTCAAGGGCATGATGTCAGTGGCCATCCCACGTTACGTGGTTCCCAGCCGCTACCACTTTGCGCGCTCTGCAGTGCCTGAGTTGCATGAGCACGTGGTCAGCAAAATAACCCGAAGCTTGAAGAATGCCGTTGCCTGCAAGGTTCACGTATCCGCCTCTCCACAGAAAATGCAGACCGTCTGACTCAAATTAAAATGAATCAATCCTGGATTGGAAATGACTACGCAACACTCCAGGACCCCAACCAAGTAACATGACCAATGAACATCTGGGATGGTTTAGCGTTTCCGGTCCCTGTTTATTGAACCTCTCATCTGTATTACATTTATGACTGCATGGCGGCAAAAAGCATTGCTGCTATATCCGCACGCTTTTTGTCCTCATGCAAGGCCTGGGTTGTTGTGTCTCAAAAAGCATGGCCTTCTCCTCCTGCGCCTGCTCCTGTTCCATCACGTGTGCTGCTGCTGCTGGGTTAGCGTTTCCGGTCCCTGTTTATGGAACCTCTCATCTGTATTACATTTATGACTGCATGGCGGCAAAAAGCATTGCTATATCCGCACGCTTTTTGTCCTCATGCAAGGCCTGGGTTGCGTCTCAAAAAGCGTGGCCTTCTCCTCCTGCGCCTCCTCCTGTTCCATCACGTGTGCTCTGTGCTGCTGCTGCTGCTGGGTTAGCGTTACCGGTCCCTGTTTATTGAACCTCTCATCTGTATTACATTTATGACTGCATGGCGGCAAAAAGCATTGCTATATCCGCACGCTTTTTGTCCTCATGCAAGGCCTGGGTTGCGTCTCAAAAAGCGTGGCCTTCTCCTCCTGCGCCTCCTCCTGTTCCATCACGTGTGCTCTGTGCTGCTGCTGCTGCTGGGTTAGCGTTACCGGTCCCTGTTTATTGAACCTCTCATCTGTATTACATTTATGACTGCATGGCGGCAAAAAGCATTGCTATATCCGCACGCTTCTTGTCCTCATGCAAGGCCTGGGTTGTTGTGTCTCAAAGCGTAGCCTTCTCCTCCTGCGCCTCCTCCTGTTCCATCATGTGTGCTCTGTGCTGCTGCTGCTGCTGCTGGGTTAGCGTTACCGGTCCCTGTTTATTGAACCTCTTATCTTTATTACATTTATGACTGCATGGCGGTAAAAAGCATTGCTGCTATATCCGCACGCTTCTTGTCCTCATGCAAGGCCTGGGTTGTTGTGTCTCAAAAAGCGTGGCCTTCTCCTCCTGCGCCTCCTCCTGTTCCATCACGTGTGCTGCTGCTGCTGCTGGGTTAGCGTTACCGGTCCCTGTTTATTGAACCTCTTATCTTTATTACATTTATGACTGCATGGCGGTAAAAAGCATGCTATCCGCACGCTTCTTGTCCTCATGCAAGGCCTGGGTTGTTGTGTCTCAAAAAGCGTGGCCTTCTCCTCCTGCGCCTCCTCCTGTTCCATCACGTGTGCTGCTGCTGCTGCTGGGTTAGCGTTACCGGTCCCTGTTTATGGAACCTCTTCTCTTTATTACATTTATGACTGCCTGGCGGTAAAAACCATGTTACCTGTGCAAAGAAACATGACATTTTCAGCATTTAAAAGACAATTTTTCCTTTGAAACTTTACAATCAATTTTCTCAAAAACTATAAGCTCTTTTTGCTAAATTTTTTTCCCTCTTGTACCCACTCCCAAGGTGCACATACCCTGTAAATTTGGGGTATGTAGCATGTAAGGAGGCTTTACAAAGCACAAAAGTTCGGGTCCCCATTGACTTCCATTATGTTCGGAGTTCGGGTCGAACACCCGAACATCGCGGCCATGTTCGGCCTGTTCGGCCCGAACCCGAACATCTAGATGTTCGCCCAACACTACTGAGAAACAGGCATCAGATCGCACAGTGTCTAAACTCACTTGCTTTACCCCAGAAAGGCAGGAACAATCATCCGACAACGGTGTCTCTTTATTGGAGTCAATTGGTTGGTGTGTGTGCAATTCATCCAAAATCGTCTGCCACACACAAATCACCGGATCCGCAACACATTTATCACACTCATCAGATTCAATCAAAGTGTACATAGAATCAATACAAGCATTAAGAATCACTTCGCTTTTTGCGATGTAGACATCGCAATACGCCTTCCAATCAATCTCGAATTCTTCAATCAAAGTCTCAATCGCTCATGAAGCAAATGGAGGTTCGAACAAGCCTGTATCAGGGCAATATTCATATGGGTTGGGCTCAGGAACATGTATAGATTCTTTTACTCCTTTAATATACTGAATGGCTTTGCATGGAAGGGATAGAACAGTTGACTGATTAGCAGATACATACTCATAAAAAATGGGTGGTAAACAAGGCAGTTTAAACCAGTGGGAAAAAATCGATGTAAGAAACTGATAAAGATTATCCTTCCAGGAATTGCTTCTCAAAATATCATGAGCCCACACAAACAGATCTCCTTGCATTAGCGTATAAGCGAATCGGAGAGCCGACGTGGACGGATCAATATATTGAAAGGTAGGATTCAGCAAAAATCTTACACACTCAGCAAGGAAGTCTTCATTGGTTTCAGAAACTAGTTTTTTGAAGCTCTTAAAGGTATAAGACCCATATTCGACAAAAACGTACAAATCGGAAATTCCCTCTACACTGGGAATTTCGGTTTGGCTGGTCATTCTGTAACGATTGCGGAACTTATTTCCGTGGTCAGTGCACAGAATGCACGCCGACACTACGGAAATCCTCCACAAGCTTGTAATTATATATAACCCAGCTATGGTGCTATGCACCTGTAGAGGGAGATTCCCACTGGCAGATGGAGCTGTGGAGTGCAGACGAACACAGCCTCTGCACTACTACAGATGCCAGGTGGGAATTGTACGAGTCCAAGCAATGCAGGGCAAGATTGCCCTTAAAGAGGGAGCACAGAGACAGACTAAATGTGTGTTCCCCAATCTAGTCGCCACCCAGCGACGGCGAACACACATTCGCAGAAACAAAGCGGGAACGCAATCGCAAGAGAGAGGCGATTGCCAGAAGTGACACAGGGCTGAACAGAACAGAACACGAGAGCAGCAAAGGCACAGCAAACAACAATGAGAAGATAAAGAAAATAACAAACACTAGCTAAACACGAACACCGCACTCATTCGCAACAGCGAACGCATTTCTTCACGATCACCGCGCGTTAGGCGCCCAGTGATAAGCGTGCCACCCTAACTGACCAATGACACACAAACACGAAATAGAGAACGCGAACGGTTACCTCACCGAGCCTACAACAAGTGTTTGTACAAGACAAGACAGAGAGGAGGAGCGGCCAGCAGCAACCGCAGCTCTGGCCTACACTCCCAGACAGAGTTCAGAAGGAACCACCGCTGCTACCGCTAGAGCGAGTGCGATCCAGACAGACAAACAGATGGGGCTACCAGTAGCAACCGCTGCTCTGGTTAGCACCCCTGAGGCAGAATACAGAAGGAGGCACTGCCACTACCACTAGGGCGAGTGCGATCCAGACAGATGAACAGAAGGGGCTACCAGTAGCAACCGCTGCTCTGGTTAGCAACCCCAGACAGACAGAACGATTCCCTGTCGACCGCCGCTGGTGACAAGGCAATCGAGACACAAAGGCTGAACAGGCAAAACAGATAATGCAACCTAACTGCACTAGAGGAGCTGCCTAGTGCAGTCCCAAGGAATTACTCTAAGGTAAACTTTAGCAAACAAACAGGGCTGATACTCTAGGAGAGTTCATCAGTAACAAACCATGAGGATGACCAGCAAAGGATTCTGGGAGAACATGGTATTTATACTGCCATCCTTCAAAGGAGGCAGCTAGGCAATTTGCATAACAAATGTATGCAAATTCCTCAGCAGCAGAGCAGGTCTGAAACTTGCAAAGAAAAGACAGGTCTATTTTCCAGAGACCTGCAGCCCTCAGACTTAAGGAATGGTCAAACAGCTGTCTGTCTGTGCAGATAGCTGAGCGGATCATTACAGTGACAAAGCTGAAGCTGCCCTAGGGCTGGATCTTTCAACAAGACAACGACTCTAAACACTGCTCAAAATCCACTAAGGCATTCACGCAGAGGAACAAGTGCCACATTCTGGAATGGCCATCTCAGTCCCCGGACCTCAATATAATTGAAAATCTGTGGTGTGAGTTAAATAGAGCTGTCCATGCTTGGAAGCCATCAAACCTGAATGAACTAGAGCTGTTTTGTAAAGAGGAATGGTCCAAAATACATTCAACCAGAATCCAGACTCTCATTGGAACCTACAGGAAGCGTTTAGAGGCTGTAATTTCTGCAAAAGGAGGATCTACTAAATATTGATTTCATTTCTTTTTGTGGTGCCCAAATTTATGCTCATGCCTAATTTTGTTTAAACAGTTACTGCGCACTTTCTGTAAATCCAGTAAACTTAATTTCACTTCTCAAATATCACTGTGTGTGTCTCCTATACGATATATTTAAGTGACATTTTGTATCGTAACAACCAACAATTTATACACGAAAAATAATGATGATTAACAAGGTTGCCCAAACTTTCGCATCCCACTGTAAGGCCCAGTGCACACCAAAACCGCTAGCAGATCCGCAATACGCTAGCGGTTTTGGGAGCTGATTTCAGAGCGATTCTCGGTATGTTTAGAGAGGTTTTCTAAACATACCTAGCGGTTTTGCGTGCGTTTTTGTGTAGCAGATTACACATATTGTTACAGTAAAAGCTGTTACTGAACAGCTACTGTAACAAAAATGCCTGGCAAACCGCTCTGACCTAGCGTTTTTCAGAGCGGTTTGCGTTTTTCCTATACTTTACATTGAGGACGAAACGCTTCCGAAAAAAATGCCTGGCAAACCGCTCTGAACTAGCGTTTTTCAGAGCGGTTTGCGTTTTTCCTATACTTTACATTGAGGACGAAACGCTTCCGAAAACCGCAAACGCGCAGCAGGAGGCGCGTTTGCGGCTTGGCAAAAACCGCAAACCGCCGGTGTGCACCATCCCATTGCAATACATTAGACAAGCGTTTTTAGAGGCGGATGAGGCCGGCGGATCGCTCCAAAAACCGCTCGGTGTGCACTGGGCCTAAGTGTGTGTTTGGAGACAGTTACAATTTTGTTACTGATTACACATGAAGTAATACTCCTCCATAATTTGTGATGATATGGCTCTGTTATTTATAATATACTTCACAGCAGGGATACAATTAACATTTAATTCCAGCTAACAGTAAAATGCCTCTATTGGCATTTAATACATTTACCTTAAAGAATACCAGAGCCGAATAGATATTTCACGTCTAATTTTTTTCCTTTTTGTTTTCTCCTGTGTTTTAGTTAAAGCAGACCTGAATGATTCCATAATGCGAGGAGCACTCTCAGCCACGGTTGCTTGCTAGCCATTCTTTTCCAGGACATACTGTGGGGTATCTGGAACTGCTGCAGGGCAGTTGAGCGCCGTATGTAGCTCCGCTTACATAGCACGCCAGACCACCCCTCTGAACAATGACGTGCTTCCCACTTGACAGGAAATACGTCACTGTTTTTCGACCGATTGGCACATGCAGGTTGCACCTCCAGCACATCTGTTGCCTCTGTGTCCTCGTAAACACTTTTGCTGCATCACCTCATGCTGTGGGTAGTGTGGCTAGTCTGAAGAGACCAATGGCCACTGTGGCGGGGGAGCATTCCGCAACGCGATGCAATGCTTTATGTAGCCTCAAATTAACCTGAGGTGAGGGACATATGGAGGCTGATATATTTATTTCCTTTAACCCTCCTGGCGGTATAAAAAATTCCACCAGGAGGCAGCGCAGCAGTTTTTTGTTTTGTTTTTTTAAATCATGTAGCGAGCCCCTTCGGCGATCTACGATCAGGAAATCCCGTTCAAAGAACGGGATTTCCTAGAGGGCTTCCCCCGTCGCCATGGCGACGGGGCGGGATGACGTCACCGACGTCAGCGACGTTGTTACGTCATTGGGAGTCCCGGCAGCGCACGGGGTCTGGAGGGGGGGGCGGCATGGCGCAACGGATAGCGGCGATCAAGCGCGGGGCGGCGGCGATTGGTATGCTGACGTACCCAGCAAAGTGCTAGCTGCGTCCAGCAAAAAAAAATTACGCGAATCGGCCCAGCAGGGCCTGAGAAAACCTCCTGCGCGGCTTACCCCGAACTACGTTCGGGGTTACCGCCAGGAAGGTTAAACAATGCATGTTGCCTGGCTGTCCTGCTGATCCTCTGCTTCTAATAATTTTTTATTTTATTTTTTGCTTAACACATCAGACTTATCTACAACAAAAAATAAAAGTTACAAAGTACAACACTGCACGGAAGCATGTACAGGGTGGGCTATTTATATGGATACACCTTAATAAAATGAAAATGGTTGGTGATATTAACTTCCTGTTTGTGGCACATTAGTATATGTGAGGGGGAAAACTTTTCAAGATGGGTGGTGACCATGGCAGGCATTTTGAAGTCGCCATTTTGAGTCCAACTTTTGTTTTTTCAATAGGAAGAGGGTATTGTGACACATCAAACTTATTGGGAATTTCACAAGAAAAACAATGGTGTGCTTGGTTTTAATGTAACTTTATTCTTTCATGAGTTATTTACAAGTTTCTGACCATTTATAAAATGTGTTCAATGTGCTGCCCATTGTGTTGGATTGTCAATGCGACCTTCTTCTCCCACTCTTCACACACTGATAGCAACACCTGCGGGAGAAATGCTAGCACAGGCTTCCAGTATCCGTAGTTTCAGTTGCTGTACATCTCGTATCTCCACAGCATAGACAATTGCCTAAGTCTAAGGTGGTCAGATCGGGAGACCTTGGGGGCCATTCAACTGGCCCACGACCAATCCACTTTCCAGGAAACTATTCATCTAGGACCTGACACCCATAATGTGGTGGTGCACCATCTTGCTGGAAAAACTCAGGGAATGTGCCAGCTTCAGTGCATAAAGAGGGAAACACATCATCATGTAGCAAATTCACATATCCAGTGGCCTTGAGCTTTCCATTGATGAAGAATGGCCCTACTATCTTTGTACCTAATATACCACACCATACCATCAATTTTTTTGTTCCAACAGTCTTGGAGGTATCTATTCAATGTGGGTTAGTGTCAGACCCATAGCGGTGGTTTTGTTTGTTAACTTCACCATTCACATACAGTAAAGGTTTGCCTCATCACTGAACAAAATCTTCTGCGTAAACTGAGGGTCCTGTTCCAATTTTTGTTTCGCATGGCAGTTTACTACAACTGCATGTGAGTCTCTGACTCCTGACTGTGTAGGGGATCCTAGACTGGACATAGGACTACTACCCCACAAATACACTGTCACTCTATACACAGCAATTTTGCCCCTTGGACTGCTGTCAGTCCTGTGCATTGTGTGAATCCTTAGTACGAGCTAGAAGAAGAAAAAAATACCTTTTGACCAAAAACTGACAAACTGCCCAGCCTTGATCTCTGTCAAACTCTGGTTTTGTCCCAGACAAAAACCGAAAACACTTAGCTCTGCAAACGTTCCGACGGACAGCTTGATTGGTGAACTCTTTTTCTGTATTGTTTTCCTTTCTTCCATTGCTCTGTAGCCTCTTATCCCCCTGACCTCTATCGAGGAACTCATGTTACATGTGAATCAAATCACTACAGGCACCCCCCTGACATCACTCAGGGAGCTGCTTCCTATGTATCCAGTAGCCATCTGACAGCTACTGCGTATTACCCCTGCTGATATTCCTGTACACAGACGATGGCCACACTCTGTGATTTCACATCCTAGGCTGTCCTGCTCATTAGGGTGGCACTCTGCATCAGCCCAGCACAGCATAGGAATCAGCCCACCTATGGGTGGTACCATTCCCACAGGCCTGGCTAGATTTCCTACGCTCTCTTCCCTCACCCCCCCCCCCTCCCTCCTGAGGGTGGGGGTGAGGGTTTGTCCCTGGACTCAGCAGACTCTTCCCATTAGAGCGTCATGACTAGTGTTGGGCGAACAGTGTTCGCCACTGTTCGGGTTCTGCAGAACATCACCCTGTTCGGGTGATGTTCGAGTTCGGCTGAACACCTGGTGGTGTTCGGCCAAACTGTTCGCGTTCGCCCGAACGGCTCAATTCCTGGCCGAACCTGGCCGAACAGGGCCCTGTTCGGCCGAATACGGCCCCCCTATGGGGTCGCAGGCATAAGGGGGGAGCATGCCCCAATCGTGGGGGGGTTGGAAATTCCCCCCACCCCCTCCGCTAGCGCTCCCCCCTCTGCCCACTTCCCCATACAAAAGTTTAAGGAAAGTACCGGTGGTAGTGGATGGCCTGGCAGTGGCACTGTGGAGTGAGGAGGAGGAGTTCGGAGAGTGACGCGTTGAGGGAGGCCGGGCAGCGGGCGTGAGGTCAGAGAAAGGGCGGAAGTACCACAAGGGTACTACCGCTGAACCGCCCGCTGCCCGGCCTCCCTCAACGCGTCACTCTCCGGACTCCTCCTCCTCACTCCACAGTGCCACTGCCAGCTCATCCACTACCACCGGTACTTTCCTTAAACTTTTGTATGGGGAAGCGGGCAGAGGGGGGAGCGCTAGCGGAGGGGGTGGGGGGAATTTCCGCCCCCCCCCCCCCCCCCCGCGATCGGGGCATGCTCCCCCCTTATGCCTGCAACCCCATAGGGCCCCCAAAAGCGGGATGTCCGGGGAGTTCGGGGTTCGGCCCGAACATGCCGAACATCTCGGTCATGTTCGGCGAACTTTCCCGAACCCGAACATCCAGGTGTTCGCCCAACACTAGTCATGACTGCTTGGGATCCAACCCCAAAGTCAGAGGCACTATTTTGAGTCCTGAAATATCAGACAAAAATGTCCGTTTCCCATAGCAATGCCCACTACAAATTAGGAGAGAAAAAAACACAGAAAAAAACTGCTTGACACATTAGCATATCATATTGCAACAATACAACGTAGCGTTACACACAGCTGAAAAGAAAAAAACCTTGATTCAGGAAAAAAACATAAAAAGATAACACAGCACTTTCCGGAATTTCACATACACATAACCCTAGTCACCCCTCCCACAAGAAAGGAGGGGGAAAATCTTACAGTCGTTAACAGATTTCCACAACAATGAAACAATTAAACCTTGCAAAACGAAACCAAATATTTCTCCCTGAAAAATGCGACGTGAGGGAGTTCACAACACAGATAACTCATGGGAAAAAAAATCCTCGCTGCTGCGCACTGCCTAACTAAACTAGAAAAAAAAATCAAACTTTTACCATTTAAACTGACACGTAGCCTTGAAACTTTGCAGAATGTCAAAGAAAAAACCCAAACACTGTTACAGCTCTCTCTCCCCCTCTCTCTCCCCCTCCACAGACATCTAATGCTGCCCATAGAGAGCGAAGGAGAGAGAAAGGAAAAACAAAACAAAACACAAAACACATTATCCAGATACACTTCGCAGACTTCAGCCACAGCCCTGCAGGGGGACGCTGCGCTGTGAAGTGAAAGGAAACATGCATGTTTACAGACAAACATGTATAACACCATACTCGCCTTGTCAAAACTCCTTGTTTCGCGTGGTCTCTGTACCAGAAACGAGCTCTGAGCCTTCTTCCCAGCATTCTTGGCAGTTTTCTCACGGGCGTCCGATGCGCTGAAGCTCCTAATGGGATCTGCCCAAACCCATTGCCTTGGACACCTTCACCTGCGTGTACACAGTCACAGGCCGCACACATCGGCACCTGCCGCTGGGAAACCTCCAGACTCACTCCGCACTGTGCTTATCTCCTCTTGATAAGCTTCGCACTTCTCGTCTCTGGCCTCCGTAGCCCGCTCTTAACTCTTACAGCTCAGCTCTGAGCTTCTCCTGTTCTCTTGTGCTTCCTTCACAGAGATGTAAGTCGCTGCTTCATGAAGTCCTAATTAGACTGACTCTTGTGCACACCTGGATCACCAATCAATGATCTGGGAACGGCCTAGGGTTTCAGGCACAAACTGTAAGAATATATACGTTGGTTGCTATTGGCAACAGCACAACACATCTTTTGCTCCGGCACCAGCAACTCATTAGAGCTACAACTCACAGCGACAGCATACAGGAGATGGAGCGGAGACAGCCACCTTCACCTTTAAGGGGTTTATTCAGCAATCAGGCATCTTGTGTTACATGTTAATTTCTTCAGAGTATAAACAGTCTTTCCTATGTCCTATGTACATCACATATATATATACAGCATACAGACATGAAGCTGTTATTCTAACTAGGAAGCGTAGAGAGCAGGATAGCATGCAGAATATGCAGTAAAGTAAAGCTCTGCCTTCCTGTCTCCCTCTTTTATATGAACATCAAAGAGTTAAATTCTGACATCACCCGAGCCATACCCCCAAGCCTACAATTGGCGGGCATGGGCATGTGACCCACCTTATCATATACTTTATGCCCTAGATGCAAGGAATGCGATGTTTTCCAAATATTGGCTTTGTTTACCATTTCGTAGTCTAACAGTTGGGACATTTAGAACTGAAAACATCTTATGTGTCCTTCTAGAGGAACATATGCTTCTTGTAAATGACTGCATAACTTCTCTCCGAGAAACTATGCTTAAAGAGACCCTGTATCTCAAGACTTTACTAGACTTTAGTACCTGAGGCTAGAAATCACGTATACTTAATTTCTAACACCCATTCTGCAAATTCATTGCGCCGATCTGGGTCATCCTCGCTGAGATGCTTCAGTAGCTGGAGTTTGTAAGGGTGCCATTTGTGAGTAGCTAATATCCGCCGAAGGGATGTTTAACTAATGCCACTCTCCAGTGACATGTGGCGAGTGCTACGCTGTGGTCTCTTGCTGAATGAAGCTAGGACAGCCACTGATGTTTCTTCATTAGTGACAGATTTCATGGGTCCACATTTTGGCAAATCCAACACTGAACCAGTTTTACGAAACTTGGCAAGCAGTTTGCTATCAGTAGCATGAGAGATGGGTGGTCTTGTAGGGTGTCTTGCATTGAAATCTGCTGCAATGACCTAGTTACTGCGTTCACCAGACATAAACACAATTTCTATCCGCTCCTCACGTGTTAATCTCGGCGACATGTAAATGGCTGTAAACAAAAAGAGACTTGTAAATAACTCATAAAAGAATAAAGTTACGTTAAAACCAAGCACACCATTGTTTTTCTTGTGAAATTCCTAATAAGTTTCAGGTGTCACATGACCCTCTTCCTACTGAAAAAAACTAAAGTTGGATTCAAAATGGCCAACTTTAAAATGGCCGCCATGGTCACCACCCATCTTGAAAAGTTTTCCCCCTCACATATACTAATGTGCCACAAACAGGAAGTTAATATCACTAACCATCCCCATTTTATTAAGGTGTATCCATATAAATCGCCCACCCTGTAGAATGAAAATATAAAAGTAAAAAACAAAAACAAAAAACAGTGTAAATAAAGGTTCAGACAGTCATATAATACAATCAGCAATACAGAACAGTGGATTGAAAAACCTGACGTTAATAGTTTAAAGTGAAACCTGAACTCTTGCACAGGACAGGCAGAAAACTTAGAGAAATGCACATGGTATGTATTTAGAGAATTTAACCTGTCTAATCCCCCTTATCTGTGACTAATCACCATTGTAATTCAATCTCTCACCTGTGTCAGCTGGATGCCTCGACAGCGCAGCTAATTTGTAAACACAGGATGTTAACCCTACGTCTGCTTCCATGAAAGCAGGATGTAGACACACTGCAGATATATTGCAGGATTTGTATCAGCTGTAACAAAGAAATGTTTTTCTTTACAAGTTATTAAGCTTTTGCTTATTTTTTAGAGCAGAGAGGAAGTTCTGAGTTCAGGTCCCCTTTAACTAAAACAGGAGAAAAATAAAAAGGAAAAAATTAAAAAAGGGAATATCTAACTTAAAGCTGACCATATACTTATAGATTTCCAGCCAATGTTTCAAAATGATTGATTCCTTTCTGAAAAGAGTTAATTCAGAAGGAATTGATTCCTACCACACAGTGCACATTGATTTCCAATAGATTTCAGCAGGGAATCTATTGTAAATTAATTGATAGGCTGCATTTTACTGTTCAATGCAGTGCAAAGCTATGGGCCATCGCTCTACCAATGCCCCCCAATCAACTGAAATTTTCCATCCTGCCCGATTTGTTAAAAAATCGATCTGACATTTTGGGAATCAATTCCCAGCAGATGAACCGAATCTGAAGGAACTCGAATGAGGAAATAGATGAGTGTATATAGGCACCCCGAACATAACATGTCTGTCTCAACCAATCCACAGCTATAGATGTATGGATGTAGTTAAAGAACACCTGAACTGAGAGTTATGCAGGATAACAGAGGCGCCAAAAGGATAAAAGGAAGATAAATGAGCTTAAAAACCAAATTCTTGGTAAATAGAAGAGGTAGTGGTGGACTTACCTCCTCCAAGTAGACACACAACGATTGTAATAAAGACAGTCAATATATTTTATTTATGAACTCCAAATATGCAACACGTTTCGCAGGTTTGATCCCGCTTCAACAGGCAATAACAATGGAGAAATAGAATATGTGGTCAGTAGAAGAGCCAGGCACCTCTGAGGCACCAGGGGTGCCTGGCTCTTCTACTGACCACATATGTTATTGCTCCGTTGTTATTGCATGATGAAGCGGGACCAAACCTACGAAATGCGTTGCATATTTGAAGTATATAAATAAAATATATTGACTGTCTTTACTACAGTCGTTGTGTGTCTACTTGGAGGAGGCAAGTCCACCACTACCTCCTCTATTTACCAAGAATTTGGTTTTTAAGCTCATTTAGCTTCCTTTTATCCTTTTGGCGCCTCTGTTCTCCTGCATTGTATTGAGTCCACCCTGGGTGGAGGGTTGAACCCCCTTTTTTCTCATCTACAGAGAGCGACTTCCTATTCCTGAGTGGGGTCAGGAAAATCTCCCCACCTGCCTTTACAGTGGTTGCCTAATGGTAACCCTGGTTTGTGAGTATTAAAATTTAATCTATCTAGTAACCATTTACCAGTACATATTACACTATTGGGGCTCTTGGTGTTCCTTGTTTTTACCTGAACTGAGAGGGATCTGGAGGCTGACATTATTATTTCCTTCTAAACAATGCAGATTGCATGGCTTTCCTACTGATCACCTGCCTCTTTAATTAATCATGAGAATATAGTAAGTCACCAAGCTTTTAAAGAGGAGATAAAACAGATGTTAAAAGCACTACCAAAGTTTAATGCATCAGGCTCCACATGTCAGATTTATAGAGTAATCAGTACACTGAATAACCAGTATCTAACATGATTTTCAAAAAGGAAAAGGCATAATGAAGTTTTTTTTCAGTTGTACTGTAATTATATTTTGTTTTTAAAGGTTTTACACAGGAATTAGTAGTCTATTCTATGCACTTACTCACACACACAAAGAATTGTGCTCATCTTGCTGTATCCTCAAATATGCATGGCAGGTTCAAAAGGAGCGTTTCACACTGGAGTGTTGTATTGCATTGCATTATAATGAAGTATAAACTGTTTATAGATCTTGAATGGCCTTACAGTTTGCTAAGCAGTGTCCATCACAATGCAACACAATGGCCTCAATTCACTAAGATCATGCTGGAGATAATAAGGCAAGAGAAAACTTACCTCCACATAAGAGAGAGTTATCTTATCTCTTCATTCCTTAAGTTACCTCCTCTGTAGTTATTTTACCTCCTCTGTAGTTAATTTACCTCCTCAGTAGTTATTTTCACATGCAGTTAATAAACAGCCTGTCTTTAACTCTGGAGTTATTTTAAGGATTGAAGAGTTAACTTAAAGACAGAAGAGTTAACTTTAGGTTTGCCTGAGGTAAAATGTTTCCTGAATACTACATGCCTTATCACCATGGTAACAACTCTAGAAGAGTTATTAAAGACAGGAGATAAGCTTAGTGAATTGAGGCCAATGTGTCAGTGTTATAGTACCCTTAGATAGGAACTATACTAAAAGTAACTTAAAGTAAACCAGAGATCTTAAAAACGGTCTGCCGTTCAGCCGCGATCAGCCCCGGTAACTTGATCAGTCTCGTTAGTTCAGGTCATTGCGACTGAGCAACCTTGGCTGATCGCGGCTGAACGGCCGACCGTGGGAGGACGGCGTGTTCGGGCGTGTTTAGCCCCAGGTAAGTATCAAATCTTTAGTTTTTAAGATTTCTGGTAGACTTTAATGACTAAAACTGCTTATATTTTACAATATTGAGGTATACATAATTAAGTCAGTATTTGCTCACTGTAAAATCTTTCCGCTCCCTCATTTACATTCTTAAATGTATCACAGGTGGCGACATCTTTACTGCTGGCAAGGTGCATCACTGCAGAATGTTTGTTTGTTTGTTGTTGTTCTGAAGTGAGCAGAAACAACACCTGGTCACCCATAGTGCTCTGGGGCAGAAGGCTGTGTGACCTCACAACAAAGGCTAAACATCACTGGAAGGGTGAGGTTACATACCAGTATACAGTAATATACAATACGTATAAGAAGAGACTCTGAAGCTGAACCCAGGATAATCCACATATAATTAAGTATACTGAGTAATGTACTATCCGGCGTTGCAGTACCTTTTTAAGGCTGCATTAATAAAAAAATAGAAAAATCAGCCAGTATACTTCATGCTGTGAGATTCACAGTTTCAGTCAAAACCCCAGTTGTTATTTGGGTTGCTGGTTATAGAAAAATATTGTATATTTTTTTAATAGCCACTACTTTACTGCTGTTTGCTGCCAAATAACTACAGTATGTGGAGTTTTCTCAAGCTCCTAGCAAACAAACCATCCATTTCCTGGTGCTGATCTCTGTAGTGGCCAGGCAGCTCTCTTTAGTGCCTCCACAGTCAATCACTTCAGTACTCACACATGTTATGCCATGCACTTTTTCATTTTTCTGGCACAGCCTTAGTCATGTCAATGTCATAAAACAGAAAGAGAACATTTTTGATATGCAGATAACTTCCTTGTGTTACTAATCACAAAGAAGGAAACCACTACGATAAAGCAACAGGCTGTACAGAATCTAAAGCCTCCTACACATGTACAATGTATGTGGCCTGGTGGGGATCAAGACGAGATGCCTTGGGCGACATTGCAGGGCCAAGGATGTAAGGACATGTTGTTCTGGTGCTCTGTGTGTGGGGGGGGGGAGGGGGGGTGGAGAGCCGACATTGCGGTGCGGGTGTGACATCATGCAGTAGGCGGGGTAAGTGGAGAGGAGAATGCTCTTGGCCATCACTCGGCTGATGCAATCTGTCAGACTGATTACTGGTTGAGCAGCCAAGGGGGTTGGTGGTATCTTAAATAGCAAATGTCTTGGACTTTACACATTTGCAAGCATTTCTGGATGCAGAGTAGAGACTGCTGTTAGCCGCTCTTTCACATAATACAACTGTTTTGTTTATACACAGTGGTTCTTTAAATTCAAACAACTCACTACCCTATAGATCCTTCAGATTTCTCCGATATTGAATTAGTTAATTTTCTTTTGATCTAGAGTGTTGTTAATATATCAGGACTTATAGATACTGGTATATGATGACATCTGTTGTGTCACATGATCATTATCCACACATATGTCAAATAAAACTTTCCATTAAACTCCCACTCTTTGAAAACTATGTCTTCTATTCTGTACAGTCAGTGATAACAATTCATTAAATATCCTTAATTCAGATGACCAGCAATGGAACTCCTGTTAATATAAAACTAAATGAACAAACCTGAATCTTGGACCAATGTCAAAGATCAGTTAAGAAGGCCTAATAGGGGGTGGTGTGATTCCTGATGACTCTTCTTTTTTGTCTTCGTCTCTCTTTTCTCTGATCTTTCTTCTTCTTTTTCATCCCTTTATACAGCCATCTTTTGAGGTTGTTATTTGACTGTTTCTCGTAGCAAGATTGAGCCTGCTGAATTTGATTCTAGATCTTTGTTTAAGTTATTGACCTTGCATGCCTGAACTCCACAGAAGAAGAATGTGATTCTTACATGTTATTGTGTGCATGGAATCTGTCTAACTATACACAGTTATACTATGACATGTTGCAGTTCACATGTTAAAAAAATGAATAAAATCTTTGAAAATGAATCAAAATAAAAGTCTGCATGCAGCTTATGTGTACATAATTATGTTTCCATCCCTTTACTTGCCATTTAATGAGTTTAGCAGAGTCAATGAAATCAAAGAACTGTATCTCTTAACATTATCAACACATTAATTACAAAATGCCACAAGAACTTGTAGTGTATCAAAGTTACCCAAAAGGTGCATAAACACATACTGCTGAATATTGATGTTATAAGTTCTAAAGCTCTGTTAAAGCCTTACTAAGTCCTTGCTTTAATGCACAGAGTAGCTATTTATGTCAACCAACTCCTTTACTCATGTCAGATAAAAATCACAGTATGTGATGTGTCCATGAGTCTAGTTTTGTTTTGGAGCTCATGAAACACTGAGGAAAAAGGCTTTTTCTGATTTGTAATATGCAGTTTATGTGTTCATAATATTTTTTGCAACAAGAACGTAAGTAACATCTAATTTTCACTTAAGAAGCTCTACTGATTTGTAATGATTATTATTGATTTATAAAGCGCCAATACATTCCATGGCGCTGTACAAAGTAAGACACAAACTTTGGGCACATAATAAAACAGACAATAGTATACATACAATATAGACATTGGATCATAATACAGAGTTGGTAGACAAATGTAACATGATGATTTAAATGTATAGGAATTTAGTCCATGTGATAGTTATACAATGTGATCATTATTGCATGTAGCCTCCTAATTAGGCTTACCGTAATTTGTGCAGTTTTTAAAATGCATGAAAAAAAAACACATATAGACGTTACATGCAGTTTTCCATGCTTTTTTAAGTGGATATCATGTAACTGGTAGAGTTTAGTAATGGCAAAATCAGAAGACAATTGAAAAATATTATAAAAATGCAAAATAATGTCAATGTGTTCTGTATTCTGGGATTCAGAGTACAGCTCTGGTTTGGTAATTAGTTAAAGGCTAGGGTCAGGTTGCGCCTCATTGCGGTGTAAGGGTCCAGTATGGAACACTCTGTATGCCAACTGTTTTGGAAGCTAAAATCTTCCATTAATGTTAATTTGGTGCATCTGTTTTGAATGCAAGATGTGTATCTTGCCTATATTTAGGATCTGCACATATTATGGACATTGTAGCTACGGTGCGACTCAAAGAAAGAAAAAGAACATGGCTCTTCCAGGATTACCGTCGAAGTTGTATGATAACACACTGCAGCTTTTGTGTTACCCGGAGCAAATCCGTCGAATCGCAGCACATTGCAGGCAGTGTGTCATGTTCCGTCGAATGTAATGGCTATTGCAACGAGTTGCAGTAGATAAGTGTACTGAAACCAGAATTGTTTAGCAAAAAAGATTTTGGTTTAAGAATTCTCCTTATAGTAATTGTCAGCATTTCTGAGAGGCCTCATGCCAGAAATCTCTGTTAATTGGTGAGGGGTCTGCAATAAAATCTTCTAGCTACATTGTTAATTGGGCTAGATGTGCTTCTTGTTTAGTGGACTTATGGGTATTTTATTTCCTTACTCATCATATTTCCTTTCATACAAGCTTTAAATGAGTCTCAGGCAACATTAGGAGGGGCAGACTACTCATTTAATTAGAAAAATATTCACAGGCTAATGAAACTGATTCTACTGAAGTCATAAGGGAAAGCAAAAAAAAAAAAGTTCCAAGGGGGGTGAAACGCCCCATGATGCCTGTAAAAATAATGGATTTTGTGCGAAGGAAGATATTTAGCCAGGCTTATCATGTTCAGTAAAGAGGCAAATATAAATACATGATCCAGACTAAAGAGTGAGCCAAAGGATGTAAAGTGGTATAAGAATTAATATAGATTAGGATGCAAATGCCTTCAGATGTCAGCTAGCCCAACGTTTCCAATTACCTTCAGAAAGGTAGAAGACCCCATTCCATCCACTGAGGAGGCAAATTGGGAGGAGAGTTTTTAACAGTCACTCAGCAGCTTTAAACTTCTTTAACCTAGTTGCCCCTCCTAAAACGCCACATCCCTGCCGCTGACAATGCCATAAATCACCCCAAATTACCTGGTAGACATCGCGGGGCTCCTTCCGCATAGAGGCAGAGGCAGCTTTCAGCTGCAGCTCTGCCTCTACATGCATCTATCAGCGCGGATCGCCTCCTCTCCCCCCTCCCTCTCAGTCTTCCTTCACTGAAAGGGGCGGGGGAGAGGCGGAGATACGCGCTGATTGACGCGCATGGAGGCAGAGCTGCAGCTGAAAGCTCTGCCTCCCGGGGCAGCAAACTCCACGACCAAGAAAGTCGTGGATTTTGCCGGGGAATGAAGGGTGATTTATGGCATTTTCAGCCGCTGGGATGTGGCATTTAAGGAGGGGCAATTAGGTTAAAGAGGTTTTTAAAGTAAAAACCTCATTTTTAGGAAACTTCAGAGTCTCTTTAATTTCAGGACCATAAACCCCAAACACACGCATTCAGCATCATTTCAGCACTGAACAGCAGAACAAGGTGCATTTCATTTCACTCTGATGCTTCCTCCTTCCAAGCTTGATGATATGGAGTGATTTCCAGCCCAGTGGCATCTTAGTGTACTTTACTCTCAGACAAACGGATTTCCTGCAAAATTACTATATACAGATTCTTTTTCTACATGTGAGTCAAGACAACGGTCTTCTTGTAAAGTCCCTTCACATTCCATATAAAAAAAAAGCATTTATGCCCAAAATACAGACATAATTATGTCAAATGTAAGAACTTTATATTAAACATTGGCTCATTATTATTATTTTGGATTTATGTAGTGTCAACTTCTTCCGTGGTGCTGTACAATAGAGAATACAAACGATAGATGGTCACAAAACAATTAGTTACAGATAGTAGACTCATCAGTGGTGCCTCCACATGAGGAATCAGTTATAAATCTCCATTGGTGCTCTCTATGCATACACAAATCCAATCATGTTCTGTGTATCTGTATAAACAAACACTAAATAGCTCTTTACACATGCAAGCAAAAACCCAGATTTCCTACCGCCTTGGTTGCATGAACATCCACTCATTGGAGGAAGGCTTTAAAGGACATCCGAAGCGGAAATAAACGAATGAAATAAACAATTGTATCTATCGTCCTTCTTCTAAAAATGACTTCTAAGGATATTCCACGGTTTTATTTTATGTTTAAATCTACCTTTTACGTTTTAACAGTTTTATTATTTTTGCTCAATTACACATTCATTGAAGTATGCCAGAGCTAAAATCTATGAACTATTGACCCTTTTTCTCTATTTCCTGATATCAGAAGCCATTTTCTGCTAGGAAAGTGTTTTATAGTTGGAATTTCTTATCAGTGAGGGTCACACTGTAGTCACTTCCTTTCTGAGTCAGGACTGAGTCAGCCAATTACATACCTGATATTTAACTCCTCCAGGCAGAGAAAGAAAAAAAGGAACACAGCATAGTTATTAGTGTGCTTGGCACTGTACATACCCATGTCTATCTCATCATGTCACACGTCACTTCGGGTATCCTTTAACCACTTAAGCTCTCAGTCGTTTTCACTTTATGCATCCGAGCAATGTTCACCTCCCATTCATTCGCCTATAACTTTATCACTACTTATCACAATGAACTGATCTATATCTTGTTTTTCCGCCACCAATTAGGCTTTCTTTGGAGGGTACATTTTGCTAAGAGCTACCTTACTGTAAATGCATTTTGACAGTAAGAATAAGGAAAATGGAAACAATTCATTATTTCTCAGTTTTCGGCCATTATAGTTTTAAAATAATACATGCCTCCATAATTAAAACCCACGTATTGTAATTGCCCATTTGTCACGGTTATTTCACCGTTTAAATTATGTCCCTATCACAATGTATGGCGACAATATTTTATTTGGAAATAAAAGAGCATTTTTCCCGTTTTGCATCCATCACTATTTACAAGCTTATAAAAAAATATATAGAAATATTTCATCTTTACATAGATATTTAAATAGTTTAAACCCTTAGGTAAATATTTATGTGTTTCTTTTTTTTAAATTGTAATGTTTTTTTTTTACTTTTAGATGTAGTTTTACTCTTTGGCTACAAGATGGCAACCTCGAGTTTGTTTACATGATGTCACTCTAAGCGTACAATGTACGCTTAGAGGGACATAGTCTCAGAAAAAGCGTAGCTTCCGAGAGAAGCTGTCGCTTTTTTAGCGGGGGAGAGGAATCAGTGATCGGCACCATAGCCCGATACATTGATTCCTAGGCTACCGAATCCGCGGCCGGGAGTGCGCAGTGGACAAACCATATGCAGAAAAGGAGAAAGAGATTGATGAGCAGACTACACGAGAGGTAAGTATGACCTGTGTATGTTTATTTTGACTTTTTATTTTCAGTTCGGGTTCTCTTTAAGGATATAGCTGTGATTTTCAACTATTTCCATCAGTTACTAATAATAGATAACTTTAAAGACTAAAAATACATTTGTCTGATTTTTGTTTTAAGGTGTCCACTAATGACGCAATTTTGATTTTACAATCAAATGACAAATCTATATAGTTGAAGGGTAAACTGGATACTTTAGGTAGATTCAATCAAGATTGTATCATTAGTGGCCACTCCCTTTATAAAAAAAACAAAATATCTCTCTATCTATGACTTGACTTCTACCTATACTTAATAATTTTGTATCATCTCATGAATATTGATGGGGTAATACAGAGGCGGGACAAGGTCCTCCAGCACCCAAGGCTGAGACACCAAAGTGCGCCCCTCCATCCCTGCCACCCCAGCCGTCATACACTGATTGCTATTAGACTAAGAGGCGCCACAGGGCCCACAAACTCTCCAACACCTTAATATCTAGTTATCTGGCTTGCAGTCACTGCCATGTATCCCCTTTTCTTATTTATTTCTGTTTCAAACACAATTAGGAATGACAGCTGAATGAATTGTGCTCCCCCTCCTACACTGCGCCCTGAGGCTGGAGCCTCTCCAGCCTATGCCTCGGCCCGGCCCTGGGGTAATAAAGCCATACTTCTTGTTAGTTCAGCCCTATCTGTAAAATATCCAACAAGGACCATGTTTAGTTGACCTGTGTTTGATGAAGTAAATGTTATTTCTGTTTTTCCTAGAAGTCTCTTAGCAGAGAGAGACCAAATTATTTTTGAGCATTCTTAGAAATACGGGCAAATGGCTATCATTTGTACCTTTAGACATTATAACCTGCATGTCATGTTCATTAACTTAGACTTTGCTTCTTATTGTCTTACCTTGTTGTATATCATTGACCATTTTATAATAATACATGCCTCCATAATTAAAACTCACGTATTGTATTTGCCCATATGTCCTGGTTATTACACCGTTAAAATTATGTCCCTATAACAATGTATGGCGAAAATATTTTATTTGGAAATAAAGGTGCCTTTTTTCCGTTTTGCATCGATCACTATTTACAAGTTTAAAATAAAAAAAGTATAGAAATATTTCATCTTTACATTGATATTTAAAAAGTTTAGACCCTTAGGTAAATATTTACATGTTGTTTTTTTTATTATTGTAATGTTTTTGTTTTTTTGTATTAAACATTTTATTTGGGTATTTTTTGGGAGGGTGGGATGTAAACAGAACTTTTATAATGTAAATGTGTGTTAAGGGTTTTTTTTTTTTACTTTTAGTTGTAGTTTTACTTTTTGGCCACAAGAGGGCCATGAGTTTGTTTACATGACGTCACTCTAAGCGTAACATACGCTTAGAGGGACGTATGGGGGACGCAACAGCCAGAAAAAGCGGAGCTTCTAAGAGAAGCTGTCGCTTTTTCTGCGGGGGAGAGGAATCAGTGATCGGGCACCATAGCCCGATTCACTGATTCGTGGGCTAACGATCCGCGGCCGGGAGCGCGCGTGCACGCGCGCAATCGGCCGCGGGAGCGCACATGGCCTCCTGGGCGTAGCTAGTACGTCCAGGAGGCGAAAGTAGTTAAGCAATACCAGCCTGGCAGCCCTGCTGATCTATTTGGCTGAAGTAGTGGCTGAATAACACCAGAAACAACCATGCAGCTAATCTTGTCATATCTGTCAAAATTGTCAGAAAAACCTGATCCTGCTGCATGCTTGTTCAGGGTCTATGGCTGAAAGTATTAGAGGCAGAGGTTTAGCAGGATAGCCAGGTAACTGGTGTTGCTTAAATGGAAATAAATATGGCAGCCTCCATACAGCTCTCTCTACAGTTCTCCTTTAACACATCTATTTAATTGTGTACAGACTCACAATTAATTTATATACAATAACAAAAATTAATGACTCCCAAGCCAGGTGTCAAGAAGACTTATATAAGGTTTTTTGATACTGTTTTGACTGTTTTGATACTATTGATTATCCGACCATCACTAAAGGAAGTCCTAGTTCCTAATCCTAACCTTACCCCAATGTAAATCCCTTTCTAACGCCTATCCCTAACCACCTCACCCTAACATTAAAATTTAACTTCCCTCGACAATATCCCCTCATGCTAATGCTCCTAAACACATTCCTAACCATACCTGTGACCATAGCCAACACTCACTCACCTTTCGTGGTCTTCATCCTCTTGTGGTGAGTTCATGTTTTGTCATCATCATAATTACTCATTTCAGGTTCTTACTTCCATCCACCTTCCTGTTTTATTGTTTACTTTTCTCAGGTTTTCTGCATTTTTACTGTTATGTTTGCAAATAAGGGGTTGTAATAAGTGGCAGGTGCAAAACTGAAAAAAAACTGAAAAAAATACACCTTTATTTCCAAATAAAATATTGTTGCCATACATTGTGATAGGGACATAGTTTTTTGTTTTGTTTTGGGGAACTATATTTTATTGAGTCATAAAAGCAAATACAAAACATTCGGTCTATCCAAAAATGTGTCACATAATAAATATACAAATTTCAGTGACAAGATTTACAATACCTTTTAGTATAGTGTTTTGAGTTTTTACAATTGTAACAAGTTCGAAGAACTAATATGTAAGATAAGACTCTTTTTGGCAGATAGCAACAACGTTCATAGATAGTACAGATTAAGGTAAGAGAAGAGGATTAGGGGAAGGCAGGTAGGTAGGGGGAGGGTACAGTAGGGGATGCAGAGGTTGTGATCGCACCAGGGCCCCACTAGGGGTCCTCCTTCATTCATCTTATTAGCTTTGTGTTAAGCTTGGAGGTGTAATCTCCACAGTCAGCATGCAACACATAAGCTGACGTGAAGGAGGTACACACACCAGCACAAGGAATCAGGATAATGTTAAGCTTGGAGGTGTAATCTCCACAGTCAGCATGCAACACATAAGCTGACGTGAAGGAGGTACACACACCAGCACAAGAAATCAGGATATCCCCAGTTTAGTGGAGGAAAGGACTGACTCCAATAGGAGATTGTGGTGCACAGAGCCGGTGCAGATCCGAACAGCCACAAACAACACTTTCGTAATAACTTCTCAGCGCAAAGTAGCGCTGAGCGCATAAACCAGGACTGAGGAGATCAGGACAGGTAGACAGAATGAACGCTTGCTAAACTAGCCACTACTTAGTGACAGCAAGCGTCCACAATAAAACAGACTGGAATGAGGTAGCCAATGCGTTTGCAGCAATGGCGTGCCTCACAAAGACAGGACAGGATAGTCAGGAAATAGCAGGATCAAGATAGATGAACGTAACACAGATAAATATACAATAAGCATGATTTCCTAGCGTATTACAATTACAGCTATCAATGAAACTATTTGTAACGTCTGACTAACATATGTATATATCGGCAATGAACCGATATATGACATAAGCAGGAAATCTGACTAAGGCTGGAGTAATACAGGGAACAGGACTCAGAAGGATTCGCTATCTCTTCGCAGAGATGAACGCAATCCACAAACAGGACCAGGAACAGGATAACTAGCTCAGCGTGCTGGAACGCTGACTAACGGAACATAGGATATAAACAGTTCGTGTACGTATATATCAGCGACACTGATGTATCAACGTAACACGAATACAAGAAAAATAATAAAATGCGCAAGTATGCGTATATATTGGCGATGAACCAATATATGACACAAGACAAGCAGAGTAACAACTTCTAGAACAAGAGCAGAACTAGGAGGACTCGCTGACCCCTTCGCAGGAGTCAGCGCAGTCCACACGGACTAGGAACGAGGTGGGGCACGGGCAGAGTAACAGACAGAATCTGAGACTATGGTAGCCCATCAAGCATTGCAGGAAGCAGTTCTTTATACTGAGGTCATCCAATGGGAGCAGACCTGCAGATTCCCACACAAGTGAATGGTAATTAATCACAGGCTGACAGCAGGAAAAGGCAGACAATGATATGCAGCCTGCAGGAAAGGGATTGCCCCTCCATTGCAGCAGACAATGTTTGTGTACACAAAAGCATATTAAACTGTCATTAACTTCAGAGCGACTGCAGATGGAATCAGCAACTAGTTTAAGTGCAAACCAAACTATGCAAGAAAATGCATGTAATGACATCAGAACTGCTTGGGTTACAATACCACTGCAGCCAGCAGTAAACGCTGCAGACATGATCATAACATTACCCCCCCCCCCCTTAAAAGCGGATACCAGACGCTTTTCAAAACTGAAATTCCCAACAAAACAATCTGACTGATAATTCATGATGACCGGGACAGCCCGGCAAGACCAAATTCCAGAATCAGTCCCCACAAGACTGGACCCATCAGAACCAGAACCTACAGAACCATGCCCGTCAGCACTACAAGCCTCAGTGTGATACCCATCAGAACCACGACTTCCAGAAAAAAGCCCCCAGAAACTCTCTGAGCGATACCCACCGCCTTCCAGGGACTGTCCAAAAACGCCAAAGCCTTTGCAATGCCCACCGGAACTGTCCCTACCAACACAAAACCCACCGTTGAACCAGTCCAAGGTACCAGGACAAGTTTCCTCAGAGATCTCCCAGAACACTTGGAAGCTCCAAAGAGATCCCCACAGGTCAGAACGCCCCTTAGGCTCATATGGAGAACTATCAAGAACCCCTATGGAACCCAGGGCAACTCTAGAGTCAGGGTCACAAGGACAAACATCAAGATCAGGGCTTTTAGGGACCAGAACCATCTCCGGGCATGCAGGCCAACCGGCAACATCAGAACATGTCTCCACTAGGGAAGCGTGTGAGCACGCCAACACAGACACACTTGGGCACTCTGGCATACGAAGCACATCTGGGCACACCGGCACAAGAGAGACTTCTGGGCATGTCAAGGAACTGCAAACCTCAAAGTCAGTCAAGGTAGGACCCAAACCAGGACTGGGCAAAAAAAAATCATCATGACTAGACTTCACAGTTACTGGATTCTCACTAAAAAATGCAGGATCAGACTTAGATGTCTCTGATTCCAGCAAGGTTATTAACAAATCATGTTCAGGGGCATTTACAAGACAGGACAAATCTTCTGATGTATGCACCGAACTAGACAGGGTTCCCATAACTTCTTCTGGACTAGACAGAGACTCATCAAATACACTGGATTGGAGCTCATGAAGGGCTGCAAAACAAGTCAGTAGTGCTGCAATCCCCACTGAACTAGGCAAAACTGAGTAACTCACTGGACAGAAAGGGGACTCTGGAACTTCTGCCACACCAGCCAGAGAACCAGAATTTTCCAGGATACAGGGCTGGGTTTCAGAAACACTCATTAACCCGGACTGAAATTCTGAGATTTCTATTATTTTTTCCAGCGAGTCAGAATTATCCATGTTACAGGGCAAGACTTTTGAAACATTCAGAGGACAGGGCTGGAGTTCCTCGGCTGTTACAACACTGGAGAGGGACTCAACAACATTGGTTAAATCAGACTGTGTACAGGGCAAGGTATCTAACACACTTGCTGACGAGGACAATATTTCAATGGCTTCTGCTTCGCTGGGCAGAAATTCATCAAGTTTTATTAGAGCAGACTGTAATTCCAAAACAGCTGCTAGACAAGTGAATATTACTGCAACACCAACTGAGGTAAGCAGTGCCTCAGACTCCTCTGCTAGAGGGTTTGAAGTATCCAAAGTACTGGGTGAAGCATAAGACTCTGCGACCACAGCTTCACTGGACAGGATCACTGGTGAACAGTCCATATTGCAGGGCAAAACCATGGAAGCACCTGCTGGACAGCATAATGATTCTGTGACCTGAGTTTCATTGGAGAGATCTACTGCACAATTCATGGTACAGGGCAAATTTACTGGGACATTTTCTGAACACGGTAATAATTCTGCGATTTCGGATTCACATAGCAGACGCTCTGAGTTATTCACGAAGCTAGAGTGAGGTGTAGAAACAGGAAGATCAAAACACAATGTTTGCGCATCTAAATCACCATTCAATTGTGAAATTGGAAAATTCAGATGCTGGGGTTCTGAGGTTTCTGAACAGGATTGCTGGGACTCGGAAACTGATGTAGTGCATCTATTGGCATCTGCTGGATCAGACAGGAGTTGAACTTTATTAACACAGGTAATTTCTGCAGAAGTGTTTGCAGAGACAGGCAATATTTTTCTGGTGTCTGTTTCACTGAACAAAGACTCATGAGTACTGGCTAGGCTGGACTCAGAAGTCAGCAGGACCTCTGGATTCTCTGCTGAGAAATTTGTGCAGGGCAAAGTTAAGAAAGTATCAGTGGCTTCTGTTTTACTGGGAAGTAACACTGAGTTATCCATGGTACAGGGTGGAGTTACGGGAACATTCACAAGACATGGCAGGGACTCAGTAACTGGAGAAGTGGAACAGTCTCCAATTGACAGTGTGTCTTCCCTGATATCAACCGATTGAATCGCATAAAAATCGTCCAAAATCATTTTCCACACATCGATCAATGGAGCCACAAGGTCATACCCACACACACCAGTTTTTATTAGGTTATAGGCAGACTTAATGCATGCATTCAATACTAATTCACTTTTTGCACTGTAAAATTGACAAAATGAACTTGAATCATTCTTCCATTCATTGACCAGAGCTTCCATCTCTCCTTTCTCAAATGGAGGATTCCAAGCATACTTAACAGGCAGATCACAGTTTGCAAATGTGGTTTTGGCAGAAACATACATTGGATTATTTAGCAGGCTATTGGCAGATTTCTTATTCCTAAGGATCTCCAATACCTGTAGCAAGTGTTGGACTGTAGTGTATGCAAATTTTTCTTGCTGCACGAATAGATTGATTTGTTCAATACTCTGTAATATATCCTCATAATCATACTCAGATAATTCTTTTAAACAAAAATCTTTATTTTCCCTAGCCAGTGATGAAAGTTCATTAGTAGTTTCATAAGTCCATTTAACTCCCCTGAAAGACAATTGCATTTCATTATCTGTTAATGGCAGAATCTTATTGCAGGTCTGATGCGCAGTCGCTAAAGATAACGATTCTGCAGATTGGACACGTTTCTTAGAACGTTTGCGTTTTGCCTTTGACCTTGCTGTTTTTGGTGATTTATTCAAAGCTGCAGGAAAATTATCAGTAACACTTTCTGCTTGCTGCTCATTCTTGCAAGCAATTGAAGGAGCAGCTGATTGGCCTGCTGCCAGGAGTTCATTAAGAGGAAAGGGCAATGGATCTATGCGCAACCAATTGTGAATTACAAAAGCTATAAATTGCAAAGGACTTTGTCTAAACTGAGTGTGATCTAAGACATCGATTGCCCAATCAAAAAGTTTGCCCTTAAAAAGAGCACAAACGATCCAATCAGACCAGGTAAAAATTGCAGAAGCCCGAAAGTCGGGATTGGCCAGAACTTTAACCAATTCTGATATAAATTTGTCTGTAACTTCAGGACCAAGCTTTTCAAATTTTTTAAAGGAGCAGGACCCCTGACAAACAGTGTCATAATTTCTGGAAATTCCCCCCACAATAGGGATTGGTAATGGGGCTACCATAATGTTAAGCTTGGAGGTGTAATCTCCACAGTCAGCATGCAACACATAAGCTGACGTGAAGGAGGTACACACACCAGCACAAAGAATCAGGATAATGTTAAGCTTGGAGGTGTAATCTCCACAGTCAGCATGCAACACATAAGCTGACGTGAAGGAGGTACACACACCAGCACAAGGAATCAGGATAATGTTAAGCTTGGAGGTGTAATCTCCACAGTCAGCATGCAACACATAAGCTGACGTGAAGGAGGTACACACACCAGCACAAGGAATCAGGATATCCCCAGTTTAGTGGAGGAGAGGACTGACTCCAATAGGAGATTGTGGTGCACAGAGCCGGTGCAGATCCGAACAGCCACAAACAACACTTTCGTAATAACTTCTCAGCGCAAAGTAGCGCTGAGCGCATAAACCAGGACTGAGGAGATCAGGACAGGTAGACAGAATGAACGCTTGCTAAACTAGCCACTACTTAGTGACAGCAAGCGTCCACAATAAAACAGACTGGAATGAGGTAGCCAATGCGTTTGCAGCAATGGCGTGCCTCACAAAGACAGGACAGGATAGTCAGGAAATAGCAGGATCAAGATAGATGAACGTAACACAGATAAATATACAATAAGTATGATTTCCTAGCGTATTACAATTACAGCTATCAATGAAACTATTTGTAACGTCTGACTAACATATGTATATATCGGCAATGAACCGATATATGACATAAGCTTGAACTCTGACTAAGGCTGGAGTAATACAGGGAACAGGACTCATAAGGATTCGCTATCTCTTCGCAGAGATGAACGCAATCCACAAACAGGACCAGGAACAGGATAACTAGCTCAGCGTGCTGGAACGCTGACTAACGGAACATAGGATATAAACAGTTCGTGTACGTATATATCAGCGACACTGATGTATCAACGTAACACGAATACAAGAAAAATAATAAAATGCGCAAGTATGCGTATATATTGGCGATGAACCAATATATGACACAAGACAAGCAGAGTAACAACTTCTAGAACAAGAGCAGAACTAGGAGGACTCGCTGACCCCTTCGCAGGAGTCAGCGCAGTCCACACGGACTAGGAACGAGGTGGGGCACGGGCAGAGTAACAGACAGAATCTGAGACTATGGTAGCCCATCAAGCATTGCAGGAAGCAGTTCTTTATACTGAGGTCATCCAATGGGAGCAGACCTGCAGATTCCCACACAAGTGAATGGTAATTAATCACAGGCTGACAGCAGGAAAAGGCAGACAATGATATGCAGCCTGCAGGAAAGGGATTGCCCCTCCATTGCAGCAGACAATGTTTGTGTACACAAAAGCATATTAAACTGTCATTAACTTCAGAGCGACTGCAGATGGAATCAGCAACTAGTTTAAGTGCAAACCAAACTATGCAAGAAAATGCATGTAATGACATCAGAACTGCTTGGGTTACAATACCACTGCAGCCAGCAGTAAACGCTGCAGACATGATCATAACACTTTGGTGCTATGTGCTGGTAATAATACCACGTGTGCATTGCATAGTGGCAATCCTTATCAAACTGTTTCCTTAGTCTGATTACACCTCTTGGACACTGCAGCTGTCCTTGGTAGGTTTTGGAGTTCCATATCAATACAATGGTTGAGGCCCCAAGCTCCTTTGTTACACCTCTGTGTTGCATTAAAGAATCTCAATTTGTGAGCAAGAATAGTAACATTACAGTTAAGTCCTATAACCCATGAGCCTGGCCCATGATGACTCAAATATTGGAGGAGAACTTATAACAAAGCTAATCAGATACAGGCCTCAGGCCTCTTTTACATATGCAGCTGGAGATGGTGCATTCATCGTCTGTCAGCGGCTCCTGTGCAGCAATACGGAGGGAGGAAGCACCACAAATACTAAAGTGATTAAAGACAGGTAAAAACAGGAAGAAAAAAATCCTTACTTCAGGGATGTACTGACAAAAATACATTTATTAAGATACAAGGATGACACATTGCATGTTCTATATTCTGCTTCTTCAGGTAATTACAGTATCAAGAGGTGTGCAAAGTTTGGCTATGGAGCACCTTATAGGAATGGTTGCCACACTTGAAGGAAGAGCGGGTTATGATGGTCACACTTGTTGAGACAATTTATCACAATTGTTAGGGGGTTATTAAGGAGAGGGTAGGATGGTTACCACAGGTAAAGGGAAGAACTTAAACATGGGGGCCCCCCATGAAATTTTCAGGTGAATTTACATATACATTATGTATTGGCCAGGACATGGGGAAAGCTTGTACTAATATAAAATAATGATCAAAATGTCCATAAATAGTTGCATTATGTGACTTGAGGTTGAAATTTGCATTTAGTTTATCTCAATGGTCTTGACTTAAACAAGGAAAACCCAGGTTGGAAATCCCTGAAGAGCCTGACAAAGCCAGGCAAACCAACGAATAGGTGGCAAAAGTTTGCAATCCTTGCCTGGGTGCAGGGCCGGTTCCAGTCACAATGGGCCCCTGGGCAAAAATGACACGCCCCCCCCAACCAGTGACCCCCATCTTTATCCTTGAGAGGCACCTCTTCTCAATGACCTGGCGGCATGTACGTACTCATGTTCATGCCACTGGGTCACTGTGAAGTGATGGCCAGCAGGGATGAAAATGTAGGCACACAGACTGATGGAGGAGCATACAATCCAGATAGTGAGTTTACTCCACTGCCAATACTATGCAGGGTTCCCAGGTACCACTATTCACTTGGGAGGGAGACCTGGGGGGGGGGGGGGGGGGCTATCAGCCAGTTCTGGGACCTTGGTAAATTGTCCAGTATGCCCCAACCTGTTATCACCAGTCATCTGTACTTAGATTCAGCGTCTAAATCCCAAGAGTTCAGACTCCATCATTATGGCTAGATTAACCTTACCATTCTGGCCCCCAGGAAGAGGATTCCTTATTGTTATGTGCTATATCATGATGTAGGTGCAGCCAATTGAATGTTGAGGCTGAACGTCAATCTAAATCTCACTACTAAACCCCCTTGTCTGCATTTTAGCCAAAGGCCCCCGTCTCTCACCCAGCAATACGAAAAATGGGGAAGAAATGGCATGCAATGCCAGTGTGAATCTTGTCTGAAGTGTAAAGGTGAGTAACATTTCCTAAAGTTGAGGAACACTTTAAATCAGTGAAAACTGTCTATCACCATGGCTTTGTAATGTTCTCCAAGGCTGGAGACCATAAGCCATCTAACAAATCTGGCCTCATGACAAATAATTTTGTGTTAGTTGGAAAAGTTTGCAACCTTCATCTCAAAGTATAAGCCATAGTCAGATACTTAAGCCTTGGATAAAAAACTCACCTGTGGCTACTACCAGGCCCCTGAAGGTGTCCCGTGCCCTCGCAGTCACTCACAGATCCGCCGCCTGCTAGTTTTGTTTTCGGGCAACAGGCCAGACAGGCCTGGCCACGCGTAGCCATTTTCGCGTTACCGTCCGCAATAGCGTGCTGTACTTGCGCAGGACGCTATTGCGAACGGGAATGCAAAGAAGGAGGCGCGTGGTTAGGCCTGCGCAGGCTCAGTGAGCCTGTCAGTGAAAGCGAAACTAGCTGGCATCGGGGACAGGAGGATCCGGGAGTAACTGCGCGGGCACTGGACAGCTGCAGGGGGCTGGTAGAAGCCCCAGGTGAGTAAAATTGATTTTTTTTTTTATCCGAGGCTTAAGTATGCCTTTAAATTGTGAGATTGATAAAAGTGGAAAAAGTTTTTTGTTCCTTGGCTGGTTCAAAAACAGCTAATTCCCATGCTGCATTTACCCTTAAGTCGTGATCACAAGCACCAGTCAGTGTCATGCAGTGGTGCTCACCGCCAGGTCGTGATCACGCTTACGCGTGGATTCACGACCATTTTGACGCATTCCGCCTCGGACACGAAAATCCGTGAATAGATTTTCAACCACGAAAATCTACTTCGGCTTCGCGTGAATGCGGACAGAAATCCGCATTCACGCTCGTGAAACCCGGGGCTGAAGTCGTGGTTTGCGGAAATGCGTCAAACTATGCGGAAGTGACACATTGCAGGCCAATCAGAGTGCCCCAGCCAGGCCCTAGCAACCAATCACAGGAGGGGAGCTATGCCCTCCCCTCCTGAATATAAAGCGGCGGCCATGATGGAAAAGCTCTGTCCTTGCTACTAGACTGTGGTGCTGAGAGGATTATCTCCAGGCCATTGTTGTTTGAGCAAGTGCATTTATTGTGTTAAAAACAAAGCGTTTTTTTTGCTAACACTGCTCTTATACTGTACACAGTTAGCTAGTCAGTGAGTGATTGCTGTAGTTAGTTGTAGTCAGTGTAGTGTAGTGGGAGTGTGGGAGTCTAGTGATTATTTAACTGTGTGTAGTGCTGTGCAGGCAGGTTCAGTGCTGCAGTGTAGTGGGAGTGGGGATTATCTGTGTGTAGAGTGCAGGCAGGCAGGTTAGTGCAGCTGCAGTGTTCACTTGTATATTCCAGTTACAGTTATACACTTGTACTATTTGCAGGCAGCCAGTCACACCGCCGGTGCCGCCACTCTCTGCCAGCGCTGTTCATTCATTCTGTCAGTGACCTTGTGCCGTGCCCAGTGCCCACTGCTCGCTTGCTCGCTGGCATATGAGCATCTCATTACACAGTGTGACATCCTTGTGTGCCCACTGCATCCTTCAGTGACCTAGTTGTATATCCAGTGCCCACTGCTGTGCCCACTGCATCCTTCAGTGACCTTGTACTGTGGCCACTGCATCCTTCAGTGACCTAGTTGTATATCCAGTGCCCACTGCTGTGCCCACTGCATCCTTCAGTGACCTTGTACTGTGGCCACTGCATCCTTCAGTGACCTAGTTGTATATCCAGTGCCCACTGCTGTGCCCACTGCATCCTTCAGTGACCTTGTACTGTGCCCACTGCATCCTTCAGTGACCTTGTACTGTGCCCACTGCATCCTTCAGTGACCTTGTACTGTGCCCACTGCATCCTTCAGTGACCTAGTTGTATATCCAGTGCCCACTGCTGTGCCCACTGCATCCTTCAGTGACCTTGTACTGTGGCCACTGCATCCTTCAGTGTCCTAGTTGTATATCCAGTGCCCACTGCTGTGCCCACTGCATCCTTCAGTGACCTTGTACTGTGGCCACTGCATCCTTCAGTGACCTTGTGCTGTGCCCACTGCATCCTTCAGTGACCTTGTACTGTGCCCACTGCATCCAGTGATTCATTACTAGCAACATGTCTGGCAGGGTTTCGCGGGGTGAGAGGAAAGGGAGTTCAATTGCCTCAGCCACTTCTGGGACTGCTCCACGTCCAGGGAGAGGACGCCCAGCTGTACGTGGTCGTGATGCAGCAGAAAAGGGGGCAGCAAAGCCTGGGCCGAGTCAGCGGACGCCATTGTCCAAATATTTTAAAGTTTCTGGTCCCCGTGTGGTGGTTGAGCAAATGGAACCTGACGTACTCATGGACATCATGACTTCCTCCCAGACCTCTACTGTGAGCACCACTCCAAGCAGTAGCAGCAGCAGCCAACATCCCACGCTTGTTGTGACATCCACCCCAGCACCCACTGGTCAGCAGCCCTCCCAGGATGACAGCGTTCAGTCCCTCAGTCCGGCATCTGGGAACCTGCTGATGCAAGAAGCACAGGACTTACTGGGGACTGATGTGGCAGAGATTGAGATCGGGCCACAATCACAAGCGTTGTTGAGTTCTGGTGATGAAGAAGAGGGGTCTGTGTCTGGGGATGTAGGGACAGAAGAGGAGGCGGGGGAGTCAGAGGAAGAGCTGGATTATGATGATGCTGCTGATGATGACGTTGTGGACCCTAACTATGTGCAGCCTGCTGAGTCCGTGGAAGAATGGTCAGAGCAGGATGACGAGTCACCTCGGCCTAGGCAAGGATATCGCCATATGTCAGGCAGGGGCAGGGGCATCGGCAGCAGTGGGCGTGGAGGAAGTAGACAGGACACTGCTTCAGTAGGCACCACCACCATGCAACCCCCGGCAACTACTACCAAACATTGCTCCGCTGCACCCTCTGCTAGTGGGGGCCGCAGTAAATTAAAGTCACCAGTGTGGGATTGCTTTGAGGAATGTACTGATGACAAAAGGTATGCGGTGTGCAGGTTATGCAGCAAAAGATTGAGCCATGGGAAAAGTCTGAGCAAGATGGGTACCTCATCCCTCCAGGGCCACCTGAGAAGCCGCCACTGCCGCGAGTATGCAGACTTTAAGAGGAAGCAGGCACTGCTGGCAGGGGTTCCTGAGAGCAGAAGGCCCACCAGCGCAGCAGCATCCTCCCTCCCTCAGGGTCGTGAATCCCCCACAGCAGCAGCAGTAGTAGCACGCAAGCGCTCTTCCACCTCGGCTGCTCAGGACACAGACATTGAGGCTGGCAGCCAGTGTTCGTCTCTCTCCTCTGCCTCCCCTGCATCCCAGCGTCGTCAGACCCTGCTGAGCGACACCTTTCAGGGTCTGACCAAGCCTCTGCCTCCAAGCCACAGGCGGATCCGCAAACTAAATGGCTTGCTGGCCCGGGCCATGGCATCACAGCTGCTTCCCTACTCCCTGGTGCAGGAGGGGAGCGCCATGCGGACGCTGCTCCAATTTGGCATCCCCGAGTGGCAAGTCCCCAGTTGCCACTATTTCAGCAGGAGCGCGATCCCAGCACTCCACAAGTTTGCGGTGGAAAATGTGGCCCGTTCCCTGGACTACTCTGTGGGCAAGCGGGTCCACGTGACCATGGACTCGTGGAGTAGCAGATTTGGGACAGGTCGCTACCTGTCCTTTACGGCCCACTGGGTGACACTGATGGAAGGGAGGGAGGACAAGAGCGCATCAGCCCAGCTAGTGGTGCCACCACGCGGGATCAGGGGGGATGCAGAAGGGTCCTGTCACGACACTCCCTCAGCACCCGGAAAGCAAGCCCGCCTCGGCAGCAGCAGCGCCAAGCCTCGGCACTGCCAAGCCCTTTTAAAATTGGTGACCCTGGGGAAGGAGAGGCTTACGGCCACCAACGTCCTGGCCGCCCTCAGGAAGCAGGAGCGGAGGTGGCTGACCCCCAGAGGCCTGGAAGTGGGGTATGTGGCAGCCGATAACGGGGCCAACCTGGTGGCAGCAGTGCAGCAGGGAAACCTCCAGCACATCCCCTGCTTGGCCCACGTGCTCAATCTTGTGGTGCAGCGCTTCTTGCGCACCTACCAGGGGATGAGCGAGCTGCTGCAGGATGCCCGGGCGGTGGTACGCTTTTTTCGCCTGTCAGCCACTGCCTCTGCACTCTTGTCCACCTTACAGCAGCAGTATGGAAGGCCACAACACCGGATGATCATCGACATGCCAGTTCGCTGGAATTCGACTCTGGCCATGTTGGAGCGGCTGTGTCAGCACAGGCTGGCTCTTAGGGCCTACATGCTAGACCCAAGTGTCCCCAGCAACCAGCAAGTCCCCATGATTACTGCCACTCAGTGGACACTGATGCAGCAAGTATGCCTGGTGCTGAGTCCCTTCCTGGAGGCAACCAAGATGGTCAGTGAGGAGCGGGCCTCTGTGTGCCAGTGGGTGCCCTTGGTTTGTCTACTGGAGCAGGCAATGGACAATTTAATTGAGCGTGGGGATGAAGCCCTGAGGCAGTTGGAAGAACAGGAGCAGATGGCAGCACAGTCCAGCTCAGAGGAGGGCTCACAGCAGGTAGTGGAAGAGTTGGAGGTCCCTAACCTGAATGAGGAGGAGGAGGAGGAGCAGAGTGCAGCAGGCGTTGTACGTGGATGGCGGTTTGAGGAGGACAACGACATGGCACAGGAAGAGGACAGGCATGCGTTATGGGACAATGGCGAGGACGAGGAAGATCTTGCTGGCAGGGCCCACTTGTTTCCCATGGCTGTGCACATGTTGCGCTGCCTTCGCAGGGACCCCCGGGTGATCCAGATGCGTTCAAGGGAGGACATCTGGATTACCTTGATGCTTGATCCCCGTCTGAAGGGGAAGCTGGGAGACTTAATGACGCCATCCACCACCGAGCAACGCACAAGGGAGTTGAAGGAGGCCCTTGTGCGCAGACTACTGGAAGCATTCCCCCAGCATTCCACCCCCACTGTAACTGCTCTGCCAAGCCAGCAAGAGGTGCCTGCCATTGCCACTAGCAGCACAACAACAACCACCAGCAGCAGCAGCAGCAACTGGCGCCCCGGAGACCTGAAGAGCCTAAGCAAGAGCCTGTATGCAGTGCAGCAGCCCAGAACAGAGGTGCCCGCCACAGCATCCACGACCAACCAGCACAAGCAACGACTGACCACCATGGTGTCTGACTATATGGGGTCATCCAGCGGGCTCAATGACACCGACAGCCCCGTGGACCCCTTGGAGTACTGGGTCAAGAGACTGGACATCTGGAGCGAGCTTTCCCAGTACGCCCTGGAACTCCTATCCTGCCCTCCTTCCAGTGTCCTCTCAGAGAGATGCTTTAGTGCGGCCGGTGGCGTGGTCACAGAGAAGCGCTCTCGGCTCTCCCACGCCTCTGTGGACAAACTCACCTTCCTGAAAATCAACCAGGCTTGGGTGGAAGGTGAGTTCCTGGCCCCTATTGTCGGACACAGGGGGACATGAAGTGGCTGCTGCATGTGCTGTTGTTAACTATGCCTGCCTTTATAAAGACATTTACTACCTGCCTAGTGCCTACCTTGGTTAATTTTTTGGTGTTATGGTACTACTACCAGTAAGTTGCCATGGTCCTCCTTCTGAGCTGCTGAACTGACCGCCCGCTTTGTCCTCCTGACTCAGTCGCTACTACACTCTGCGTTCACACTGCCCGGGTCGCCGGGTGCATTTAATTTTTTGGCCAGCACTATGACGCTGTGCTACTACTACTGTGCTGCTGCTGCTCAACTGACCGCCCGCTTTGTCCTCCTGACTCAGTCGCTACTACACTCTGCGTTCACACTGCCCGGGTCGCCGGGTGCATTTAATTTTTTGGCCAGCACTATGACGCTGTGCTACTACTACTGTGCTGCTGCTGCTGAACTGACCGCCCCGCTTTGTCCTCCTGACTCAGTCGCTACTACACTCTGCGTTCACACTGCCCGGGTCGCCGGGTGCATTTAATTTTTTGGCCAGCACTATGACGCTGTGCTACTACTACTGTGCTGCTGCTGCTGAACTGACCGCCCGCTTTGTCCTCCTGACTCAGTCGCTACTACACTCTGCGTTCACACTGCCCGGGTCACCGGGTGCATTTAATTTTTTGGCCAGCACTATGACGCTGTGCTGCTACTACTACCACCAGTATGTTGCCGTGGTCCTTCTGTGCTGCTGAACTGACCGCCCGCATAGTCCTTCTCCTGACTCAGTCGCTACCACCACTGCACTCTGCGTTCACACTGCCCGTGTCCACTGACAACTCTGCTGCGATGTCATTGCTAATTGCTGCAAAAAAAAATAAAAAATTACAAAAACCTCTCTGGAGCCTTTTTGCCGTCAGCCACTCATCCTCCTCCAGCGGTACCTTCGCCGCCAAGTGCCATTGGAACTCGCCTTCACCTCTTTGACTGCTTAACGCGTATATCCCTTTTTAAAACCACTTATTACCAATTAATAGCCCCATTTAAAGTGTTGATTTCACTTTAAAATCCATTTTCTCTAGAAAAAAAATTTTTGGGGGAATTTTTTATGTTGAAGTTATGTTGCCCCTTATCACCTCGATAATCCATGCTATTTGGGGGACTGTAGCATGTATGGGGGCTTTGTTATTAACGTTAAAAGAAAATCCGCCTCCGGGCGTGAATCCGCGCGTGATTACGCCATTCACGGGAAAAAATCCGCGTGGTTGCGTGGACGCGGACGAAAATCCGCATGCGGCGGGGCCGAATGCGGATTTTTTTTTGCAACCACGCGGATTTCCGAATTCGTGGATGAGGCACATCCGAGCATCCCTGGTGTCATGTAGTAACTGAACACCACAGTTACTTTAGAAGTGGTGGTAAGTTATTGACTTAAATTTTGGTTGCTTATCTTAAGTGATGATCTACAATGTAGCAAAAGTAGTAAACTGCATGCTTGAAACAAACACCACTCTCCCATTGTTCCCTGTAGTGTTTTCCATTAAAATGGAGAACTGCAATGCAGTGAAAACCAGTGTGGAAGTCAGCCTGCTAACCACTTGATCACGCTAAAAAGTGACAATCCTTTTATCTGATTGCATGTATTTTAAATGTGTAGGGTTAAAAGTGGACTTATTTCAACATAAAGAAACATCATTTCTGTGTTAACAGGCTGTTTTCACCTTTAGAAATAGGTCTAATGACATTCATTTCTTGCCTACAGTCCACACATATCCATAAGAAGAGGCAGAGGAGAGCATGACTGCAATCACATGACTACAATTTCACTAAACTTTTAACAAATTTTGCTATGGTCTTCAACTAGCCAGGCAATGGTTTTACTGTTCTCCACCTCTTGAAATTTTCAGTAAGTTTGGCCCATTGTATTTGAGATTGTAGCCGTCCCTTGTTTTATAAAACCTGCTTATTTTTCACTATATAAAAGTAGTTTTTTTGTTTTTTTGTAGCTTTTTTTGTTTGAATAAAACCCAATATGCATATTCATAAACCCAATATATTAATTTGACCTAATTTTGCAAAACAAAACATACTTTATATCTACCACAATTATAATAATAATTTTACCATTATAAGCTTGTTTTTTTCTGTACTCTAGTGTGCAATGTTTTCTTATGGTGTTGCTATTTTAAAGTTATAAATAGATGTAGAATCAAAACATTTAGCAACTTGTCACCTGTTTTGCAATAAACAGGAAATACATATTCTTTAAGAAGCTGTATCCACATTAACATCAAATGAAGGATTAGCACTAATCAGCAGCACACAGGCATAAAAATAGATGGCTGTATGGGTGCTGTTTGTCAATCAGTTATTTTGTCTTCATAATTAAGCATACAGTAAAGCAGCATGAAGCTGCTTGTCGAGCCACAAAATAAATTTGCCTCACAATTTTATTCTTTAGCACAAATATTACTGCTGATTCCTAGAAGCTTTTGTGGTTATAAATACATTTTCTTTGAAGAATTTTTTAAACAAACATTAAGTTGACAAAACACAACCTTTCTTTTGGTTATAGTGTCTGAAAATAAACAGATACATTTAGAAATCTGCTGCTATGCACTGCAGTTCCATCTGCTTTAATGCACCCATTTTTGCCAGAAAAACGTACTGGTTTTTATAAGGCACCAAGCAAATGTTGAACTGTGCAAATGCTAATGAATGCTCACCTACAGACAATGCAGTGGCTGGATAGTGTACTGGTTAATAGCCCTGCCTCTGACACAGGTGACCAGTGTTCGAATCTTGGCTCTTCCTGCTCAATAAGCCTGTTCAGTAAGGGCTCGTTTCCACTTGTGCATGGCGATTTCATTGCGAATAAAACGCATGCGAATTCGTTTTTCCATGCGAATTTACATGCGTTTTGAGGAATGCGATTTTAACCCTGGGAGCTGCCCTTATATGCAAATTTTGCCTGTGAGCTGCAAATAGGAAGTTGTCACAGCAGGAAGTAGTATTGCGTGGAAAAATTTGCATATAAGGGCTTCCTTCCTGTTGTGCCATGAGGGTTTTGTGAAGGAGAAGTTGTCGGTGGTGTCGTGAGAGTGACAATGTTTTTTTGTGATGCTGAGGAGGTGTTGTTGCTCAGTATGCTGGGCAATATGTTGAGCACTATGCAGAGGATGCGTAGGAGGAGAATTACACCAAGGAGGCGACACCGCTTTTGGGTGCATCCATTAGTAGTAGAGAGGCCTATAAAGGGACAGTTTAATGTGTTGTATGGGGATCTGCTTAGTCACCCCGTGAAATTTTTTAATTACACATGGATGACTACAACCTCGTAAGTATAGCTGTAATTTTTGAGATGTAGTACAGTGTGTTGTGAGGTTTATGTATGAAGTATGGTTTGTAAATGTTTGTGCTTTCTTTGTTTAGTTTTGATTACCTGCTTGAGCTTCTGAGAGAGGATCTGCGTAGGGAGGATACGTGGTTTCGTTCTGCCGTCATACTGGAGGAGAGACTGCTGTTGACTCTGAGGTAAGAAGTTCAGATTTTGTGTCCAAGTATCTAATGTTACAACAAGTATTTGCTGTGTAATGAATGAAGTTGCCTAGTGGCATGTGCAGCCAGGTGGCCAGGTATGAGGGAAAGCAGCGGCGCAACAGCTGTGTCTGGGTATCATTAAAGGAAACCAGACATGAAATACTACAAATTATTTATATATACATGTGGCCTCCCGCAGCTCCAGAAACCCTCATCGCTCCCACGCCCCGGTCCCCAGCTTCCTCCGTTTGCCGTTGCGGGTCCCATCCTACCAGGGCGGCTGGCCAGACTACGACAGTGAAGGGCGCTGTTTGCGTATTTCTCCAGCAGCCTCTGGAGAGGTACGCAAGGAGCGAACTTCAGCTACACTCAAGTGTGCCTGACTGGCAGTTGCACCGGCGAACAGAGGAAGCTGAGGACCGCAGCATCGGAGCAATTAGGATTTTGGGAGTTGTGGGAAGAGCTGAGTAGGACATATAAATCTTGTGGAAAGGTGAAAACAATTGTGTCGTGTACGTCGCCCTTTCATAGGTACCTGAAGGTGTAATCCAGACAATGCAATATTCAATAATGAAATACAAAAAGAAAATGAGAACAAAACACACTGACAAGATATGAATTTGTGAAAGTTTACTATCACCTTTTCAAAGTGAACTAATATGTAGTTCAAAGTGCAAATTTGCTTGAAAAAAATATCTCTACTGTAGTCCAACATGGACAACCAAAGTGAAAAGTACTTAGTGCAAAACAAAACAAATTGAATAACATTGATCAGCCCAAATGTTCGCTCAATTTGGGCCTTAATGGAGAAATAGAAGTGCAGTAATGATCCTAAATTTTAAATTACTCATTGGCATCATAGTCGTACAACAGGCGAGTCATGGACATTGGAGCAGGTTGTGTGGCGGAAGGGTCACTTTGCCTTTCTAATGGGCGTAATGAACGATGCTCAGATGGGAGGGTTTCATTCCAATTATACATTGGGTTCACCTCTGGCCTTGAACGCAAACAGCCTAGTATTTCCATTTGCGGTCGTGCGGGAGGCAATGTGGTATATGTCTGTGTTTGCTCAGTCAAAAACTGTTGGGATGCTGAATTAGGAGGGCCCATGGTGTTTGGATACCCATAACCCTGTTGGTAATTCCCCTGCTTGTGTAATTCACGCACACAAACAGACCCCTCTGAGCTGGACCCCCGTACAGTTCCTAACTTTCCCTCATTGTCCTGTCTGCTTTTACGCTGATACTTTTCAATTACTTGAATTAATTCTACATGAACAGTGGAATAGTAACGTGGATTCACGTCATCCAGGTATGGCTTTAGAGAAGTCAGAATTTTTAATGGTACACTTTCATCATAAGCAAGTTGGTGGTCACGGGTGGTTTTTAGATAATCTAAAATGTCCTTGTAGGTTGTAGAGAGGTGTGCCATCTCTTGAGGATCTTCATCTCGTGTTGATGTTACTCGTCGCTGTGCAGTAGCTCTAGTGGAGCGTTTTCGGCATCTGGAAGCTGCCGAGCTAATAGTAGCACTTCCAGAATAGGAGGCCACCTCTGTGCCATCATCAGCATTGTCAGAGTTGCTAGCAACACTGCTGTTGCTGTCAAGGTCAGCGTTTTGTGAATCCCCAAAACTATCTTCCGTTCTGTGAAATAGAAGTAGACATACCCAAATTGGGTTAGTTAAAGTGACCACGTCATGGTAGGAAAAAGGCAACACATAGTACACAACCGACAATATAACATACCTTCGTGGCTCATAGCATGGTCTAAGGAAGGACATCATTTGGAAGTGTTTATAGTTTGGTGTAGGTGTAGATCCACTTCCGTTGCGCTCCAACTTTTTTAGTTTGGTTAATTCTTTCTTGTAGGTGTCGCGCACCGAGCGCCATTTGTTCATGTAGTACTTCACTGCAATTGAAATAAAAATAAACTAATATTTTTTGGTTTTTCTAGGTTTTTGGCAACAGGACAATCATTTGCATCATTGCACTTTTCTTATTGCCTAGGGAAGAGCACTATATCGTACTTCGTGAAGGAAACATGTATGCTCATATGGCGCAAACTACATGACAGATATATGCCTGTTCCTGACAGACAAATGTGGGAGGAGGTAGCGACAAAGTTTTGGACCAAATGTTGCTTTTTTCAATTGTTCTAATGGCGGTGACAGATTCTGATTATAACTTTCTGTACATCGATGTGGGGTCATATGGAAGTGCCAGTGACTCTCAAATCTTCCGCAACACCAACCTGGACTTCAGAATGGAGAATGACATGCTGGACTTACCGCCACCTAAACCGTGGCCTAGAACCACTAATGAATGTTATCCATATACATTTGTTGGAGACGAGGCGTTTGCTCTTTCCCGACATATGATGCGCCCCTACTCCTCTAAGAATCTAGATGACCGGAAATCGTATTTCAACTACCGATTGAGCATGTGTAGGCAGAAGGTTGAATGCAGTTTCGGCATTTTAACTAACAAATGGAGGGTGCTTCATACACCAATCAACCTAAAAGTGGACACTGCTGTGGCTGTGGTAAAAGTCACATGCATACTACACAACTTAATTTTAAAAAGCGAAGGACTTTTATCAGAGGATGAACAAGTACCATTTTCTCAACCGCTAAGTGGCATAAGTTGGTCTGGAGGACGACATACTAACGAGGCCATAAGAAACCGTGACCAAATGTCATATTACTTTAGAAGTCGGGCGGGCGAATTGTAAAGAAACAAAATTCCCCTATAAAGTATGACACAAATAAAAAATTTAAAATTGTCATTTGTATAGAATTTCTAATTGCCTCATAATCACCATTGTATACATGCATGTATTCTGGACGTTTTGGTGCCACTCGTTTGGTGTAATTGCTGGTACCCGTGCTGTGCTACAAACAAACATTGCAGAGTTCAGAACCACTACAGGTGAATAGCATCAATGTACCGTACATCCTTACACTTACACTAACACTTACACATTAACACATCCTACTATTTCTGTCCAGGACATTACATTAGGGTGGGGGGGATATCTGGCTATACATCCAGAGGGGGGGTGTTTACGATAAGAAAGGGGGGTAGTGGGGAAATTTTATGAAAAGGACCCTTCATTCACAAAAAAACAGAGTTTTACTTACCTGGGGCATCTACCAGCCCCCTGCAGCCATCCTGTGTTTTTACAGCCCCCTCATGGCTTCTCTGGTCCCCTTCTGCCAGCTACTTCATTTATTACCCGACTTGGAGTCGGCCGGACCCCATGCCTATCGTTTGTAAGCATTCCCGTTGCTGCAGGAATCTATAGCACACATCAACAAGTCCATTATTACACAATAGGGGTAATGTTATGCTTCACACCAGTAACGCATAAATATGTAATTCTTGATGTATGCAACAATTACTGGAACCAGCGGCAATGCATACAAAATGAAGCATGACGGACGGACGACTCCCACTCGCCCAAAAAGTAAAGTAGGTGGCAGAAGGGGACCCCAGCAGCCATGAGGGTACTGTGAAAACACAGGATGGCTAAAGGGGCTGGTAAATGTGCCAAACACTTTTTTTTAAAATAAGGTTCCCTTTGAGGTGGACTATAATAATTTTACAATGGTTTATTTGGAAAGTATGTATACTGGCCGAGGGGTTGGTAATGGGGACACATCTGGGTCATTACATGATGAAAAACAATGCACATGCACTCACCTTCCTGTTTTTTATCCGTTGCAGACAACTGTTCCCAGTCTGCAGTAAATTCTTTTGTTATTTTCTGCCAGGTCCTCCTTATGAGGACTTTATCTTTATACCCTTATAGGGTTTTGTCAAAAATAAAGGGGTGCTGCTGCACCAGGGCCACAAGCTTCTCTATGGAGTATGCCATTCTTGCTGTGTGCCTGCCTGACCATTAGCAATAAAGAATGGACAGGAAACAGGAAGCACAGCACACAGTATTGAGAAAAAAAAACTTTATTACATGCGCTTTTGTCTGCGAATTCGCATGCGATTTCGCTTAAACGCATGCATGCGAAAACGCACGCGAAACTCCTATTAAATACATTACGTGCGATTCGCATGCATTCCACAAGCACGTGAATTCTGCAGGGTGTTCCGTGCAGATTTTCTCCGCACAATAAAACGTTCCCGCAGACGCATAAGTGGAAACAGGCCCATTCACTTATATTGTCTATGCGAATCCGCATACGCAAGACGCATGCGGATTCGCGATAGTGGAAACGGGGCCTCAGGAGTCCTGGGCTAGACTCCCTAACACTGCTACTGCTTATAGAGCACGTCCTAGTGGCTGCTAGTGGCCCCTTGTAGCTGAGTCCACTTGGAGAATAGCACAGTGTTCTGTGTATTGATCTGTGTCTTCTGTATTGACCTGAGAAACTGGGGTACATTTATGAAACTTGGCATTCTTTTAAAGAGAATCTGTAATGTGAAAATCTTACATAAATAAACATACCAGCCTGTTTGTTGTCTTCTCCTAGCCCCCTCTGTGACATTTTTGCCGCTACCCGCTGCTTCCTTGGTGATAAAATCACTGTTTTATTCATTGTTTTTGTAAACAATGAAGATGGCCGCCAAATAGGAAATACATCATCAGAGCAGGTGCCTGTTTTCAGAGGCTCCTCTCAAACGTGACTTGACTGCAGGAATGTTACTCTCACTTGCCTTAGCTGCTTGTCTGGGCTTTGAAATGATCTTCCTGCACTCACAGCTGTTCACAAGGTCAAAGCTCTGTGAGGCAGACACGCTGGCTGTGAGCAGAGACCTTGCCTGTGACTCATACACACAGCACACAGGAGAGCATGGGGGGGGGGGGCGTGGAGGGGGGCGTGCATAACTTCTCCCAATCACAGCAGAGGCAGTGCATTTCTCCCTGGGTTGACAAAGCTTGACAAAGAAAAGAAGATTAGATATATTCAGAGTCAGTGCAACTAGAAAAAGCTGCAGTAAGCCAGAGCACATTAGAACAGGTATAGGAACTTATAGGATAGAAGAAATAAGGCTGAACATTTTGTTACAGAGTCTCTTTAAAGTTTACAATAATTTTTTTCCCTGCATTTTTGTCCTTATTGAGTTAAGCCATATTAGTTAGTTGTTTTTTTTTTATTTGTGAGGCACCTCCCCCTTTTGCTAGGTTCCCCCCCCCCCCCCCCACACACACTTCCAGTGGATCCCTTGGTTACTCCCACATTCATATTCAGGTTTATGTTTTATAAAGAGCTACCATTTAGATACCACATTCCCAAGTGGTAGCAACCTGGGTTTGTTAGTACCTCTTTTTTCTAATAAATTATTCTTTTCATGGATCCCTAGTAATATTTACAGACTTATTACGCAGCACTGTACAGAGTATATTGTCTTGTCACTAACTGTCCCTCAGAGGGGCTCACAATCAAGTCCCTACTATAGTCATATGTCTATGTATGTCTCGTGAAGTGCATGTATCATAGTCTAGGGTCAATTTAGGGGGAAGCCAATTAACTTATCTGTGTTTTTTTGGGATGTGGGAGGAAACTTGATTGCCCAGAGGAAACCCACACAGACACAAGGAGAACATACAAACTCCTTGCAGATGTTGACTTGGCTGGGATTCGAACCAGGGACCCAGCGCTGCACGGCAAGAGCACTAACCACTATGCCACATCCTGTGTTTACAAATTAGCTGCTTTGCCGAGGCATTCAGCTGAGAGATCAAATTACACTTGTGATTAGTCACAGATGAGGGGGAATTAGACAGGCTAAACTCTCTAAATCCATACAGGGTGCATTTCTCTATGTTTTCATTCTGTCTTTTGCATGAGTTCAGGTTCACTTTAAGGTGAAAAACAAGTAAGCTTTGTAAATCAGCCCCTATGTGCCCTAACACGTATGGGTGATTACTATTTTTTTTAAGCGAGTTAAATGTAGCCACTGACATCCTTTATTGCTTGTACCTTGGCTTACTGTAATATATATCAGCATATTAAGAATCGGAGTGGTCTTTTTTGTTCTATGGTATACAGGGCCAGTTGTAAAGGGTCTGGAAGACCTACCTAACTGCCATAGGTAAGAAAAGGTTATTTTATTTTACAAATTTAATTTACAAACTTTGTTGAGCTACATCCGCTCTCTGACGTTCTGTACATTTTCTGAATCACATGCTGTTTATCAAAGTGAAAAATCAATTAAGAGTTTCTTGGGCTGAAACTTCACCTTTGCTGGCTGCAATTTAGTAGATCAGCAAGGTATTTAATGCTTGCAGGTATCGCTAATTGGATAATTTTCTGTGTAATGAAAACAAAACATAGAAACAGAGGCAAGCAAAACAAACAGATTTTTCAAGGTGTAGCACTTTCTGCATTGTTCTGTTATATTGCTGGAGCAAGATGAATATTTCCATAAAAGTATGAACAGAAAAGGATGAGCTAATGGCACTATTTAATTAGTTAAAGTATTCAGCCAACAGTATTGTCACAGTGATATACTGTGGGTTTGTGGGGAAATAATATCTGAGGTTCTGACCCTAACTTAGAGCTAGATTAATTTTACCAATCTGGCTGCCAGGAAAGGGAAGCTGTAATCTGATGTAGGTGCGGCAGAAATAGGGAAATTACCATTGCTGAACACGATGGCAGTTGATGGTCGAGGCCAAACATCAGTCTGAATGACACCACTGAACCCCCTTATCTGCATTTTTGCCAGCAAAGAACTGGCATCTATTGTCAGTGTGGATGTTGTTTAAAATGTAAATTTGAGTATCATTTTCCAAAGAATATCCCCTCCCTTTCCCAGCTTTTCACCTATCTTGTTACATTCCAACCTTCAATTTTAACGTTTCTTAATCTTATTTTACGTGATGGTTCTGCACATAACAGTCTAAGTCGGAGAAGTGAAATGAGAAACATATATAAAAACAATATTACAAAAAAAGAATAAACTGAAAATTTGCATGTGCATATGTATTCAACCCCTTTGCCATTGAGCCCCTAAAAAGTCCTGGTGCAACCAATTACCTTCAAAAGTCACATGATTAGTTGCATGAAGTCCACCTGTGTGCAATCTATGTGTCACATGATTTGTCAGTATAAACACACCTTTTCAGCAAGGCCCCATAGGCTTCAACACCACTAAGCAAGAGGCATCACACCATGAAGACCAAGGAACTCTCTAGTCAGAGACAAAGTTGTTGAGAAGTACAAGTTAGGGATGGGCTATAAAAAAAACATATGCAAAGCTTGTAATATATCCCCAGAGCACCATCAAATCTATCATCTTCAAATGAAAAGAACAAGGCACCACACCAAACCTGCCATGAAATGGCCACCCATCAAAACTCATAGACTGGAAGAGGAGAACATTTATCAGAGAGGCAGCACAGAGACCAAAGGTGGTCCTGCAGAAGTTTTAAAGTTCCACACCAAAGACTGGAGTGTATGTCCATAGGACTAGAGTACACTTGATAGAGCTGAGCTTTATGGAAGAGTGGCCAGAAAAAAAACATTACTTCGCATTAAAAGTAAGAAGGCAAGTTTTGAGTTTGCCGGCGGCAAGTTCCGGCGGCAAGTAATGCGATTTACGATTAGCTGTCTGCGCATCTGTATAAATATACAATGTATGACCAATTATGATATAGTAAACTTCAGATATAGTAAACTACTTTTCATTGTCCCTTGGAGTTTACTATAATGAGATTCTACTGTAAAACAAAGAAAGGGACATTTTCAGACATCACTTTTTTGTCACTATCGCCACCTCTTCTTATTCAATAAGCCATAATCGATGATTGCTACATTTTTTTTCCATTGAGTGATTATAGCCAGTATGGTGCATGGTTGGTTATATGGGGAGATGTAACCTCACATTCTGCCTATGACATACCGGAAGTAGAACTCTGATTGCAAACTGAATATGGAAAAGCTGAAAGAAGATCATTCACTACTTTGCTACTGTCAGTGAAAGCAGCTCTCAGTATCGGAGCATTTTCTTTGCCTTTGGGAGTGTTACACTTTCACAGCTTATGGTTCGACTGTACTTTGTCCAACAATCTTGGCATTGTTTTTTTCAGGACTATACTACACTATACTACACCTACACTATAACACAAATAAATGTTAAACTTTTTTTTTTTACATATATATATATTTTACACAGACTAGATACAATCTGTTTTCTCTGAGAGAGAATAGATCAGTACTAGCAGGCAGGCTAGCTTCTTTGTTGTGATCACATGACTATTGTGATCATGTAAACTGCATGGTGGCCTGAGGGAGGTGCAAATATGGCAACGAAACCACCAGCAATGGCAGTGATAAGAAAACCTTCTGTCTCCACTCTCACTCTCTCTCTCTTTCATCAACCCAGGAGAACCAGGCAAAATAAGACAATTCTTGGCCAAGAGAGCCCTGGACAACAACAGATGACTGCGATGTGTTACTACATAAATACAATACATGCTAAATTGATTTTTATATAAAGGTAAATGTTTATGCTCCTTTCATAGTGAATAAAAATGTTCAAGTAAAACAACAAAATATGCAATTTAATGAGATCTTTACAAATACTGTCTGTTAAAAAAATCTGTGGTTAGCATATGAAATGGAAACACTGAATTCTTTTAATAGAATGCAGAACATAATGGATATAAAACACAGTAATTGCACTCTGCTTGCAGGCCTTTTTTCCCTCTGTTTTTAAGTGTTCCCAGCAGAGTGAATAACATTCATCAATTGCCTTTTAGTGACCTGGCTGTGTGCTTTGTACAATAAATAACAGTAGGTAGGAGCAGTCCAGTCCTTTCAAACCTAAAATAAACTCAAATAAAATTTTAAATGATAGACCAAAACAAAACCTTATTTTCCAGCTTTGGACAGAGCAAGAAGAGTTAAAACATTTGCCTGTGTTTTAATAACTGTCTTAGTGCTGATTATGAAGATTTCCCACCTCATTCTGTTACCCACAAGCAATATGGCGTGACCACAATAAAAAACATTGCTTTTAGCTGTGTATTAGTAAAGGGTATGCATATTTATGCATACAAACCACAGGTGGGTGAAAATATGTGTGACCAACTGAAAATTCATCATGAGTAACTATGTTTACATTACATTCAATGTTTCTCTCAAATGTAATATCTAAGCCTTTATCAAATTCACCTTTTATCCTAAGTTTTCTCCTAGGAGGTCATTTTTCATCTTCGGTTTAAAATAACTTCTCAGCACTCTGCAATTGAAAAAAGTACCAAAAAGTAGGTGAAAGAGTATTGCTGGTGGCTTAAAAAGCATTTTACTGATAAGGTTTGAAAATATCACCTATGAGAAAACTTGGGAGAAAAAGTGAATTGAATATTTCTAAAGTTTTACATAAAAAACAGATATGATGTATAGCCGACATCTCCATTCACAACATCCCCCCCCCCCACTGCACACACACACACACACACACACAGATATGATGTATAGCCGACATCTCCATTCACAACATCCCCCCCCCACTGCACACACACACACACACACACACACACACACACACACACACACACACACACACACACACACACACACACCACACACACACCACACACACACACACACACCACACACACACACACACACACACACACACCACACACACACACACACACACACACACACCACACACACCACACACACACACACACACCACACACCACACACACACACACACACACACCACACACACACACACACACACACACACACACACACACACACACACACACACACACACACACACACACACACACACACCACACACACACACACACACACACACACACACACACCACACACACACCACACACACCACACACACACACACACGCACGCACACGCACGCACACGCACGCACACACACACACACACACACACACACACACACCACACACACACACACACACACCACACACACCACACACACCACACACACACACACACACACACACACACACACACACACACACACACACACACACACACACACACACACACACCACACACACAAACACAGACACACACACACCATATACATGCACACTCTCAACCATTCTATGCTTCCAACTTGTCCTAGACACTCCCCCTTAAGTCATTACACACATCCCACCCAACTATCTTCCAACCTCCAGCATCTTCCTTTCTCACCCTTTTTCTGCTCTTTGCCCTATGCTGTGCCTAGCACACATATAATTGCAAGCATCTGCATAATTCTATGTAGGAAAATAGGCTGAACCAAAAAAAAGTTGCCAAATGTGATACACACCTTAATTTTCTAAATTATAACTGGCCATTGTCGTGAGTGACAGTAAATGCTGACACTCGGTCTGTAGCTCACAGCAGACCTACACTCTGGCAATAAAGAATGGGACTTCCAGAGGTGAGAGTGCACTTTATCTCAAAGGATCAATGAGACTCTTCACATAACATGCATGCATTAAAAATAATGATATGATGTGAGGCTCACTGTAAGTTTACGTTTTCCTTTTTTTTTTCCCTGGACTCGCTTTTTCTGCATAGTAAATCAATTATCTAAAAAAAAATCTCTCTCTCTCTCTCTCTCTCTTCACAAGTGTTTGTCAACAGGCAGCAGATTGTCACTAAAAAAATAAAAAACAATGAAATGAAAGGCAAATATTTCATCCTAGGCCCTTGACCCTCACACATGGACCATTTCTATGTGACCTTAAAGAGACTCCGTAACAAAAATTGCATCCTGTTTTTTATCATCCTTCAAGTTCCAAAAGCTATTCTAATGTGTTCTGGCTTACTGCAGCACTTTGTACTATCACAGTCTCTGTAATAAATCAATGTATCTTTCCCTTGTCAGACTTGTCAGCCTGTGTCTGGAAGGCTGCCAAGTTCTTCAGTGTTGTGGTTCTGCTATGCTCTCCCCCCTCAGGGGGGAAAGAAACACACAAATGATCTCTTGAGATTCAAAAGGAAGGCTGTATACAGCCTGCTTGTGTATGGATGTATTTTCTATGTGTGGACATACTGTACATCAACCTACTTCCTGTTTTGGTGGCCATTTTGTTTGTTTATAAACAAACTTTTTAAAACTGTTTTTAACCACTTTTAATGCGGCGGGGAGCAGCGAAATTGTGACAGAGGGGAGTAGGAGATGTCCCCTAACGCACTGGTATGTTTACTTTTGTGCGATTTTAACAATACAGATTCTCTTTAAGGTGGCCATACGCTGGCCCGATTTGCCGCCGTTTCGACAGCAGATTCGATCACTGGGATCGAATCTGCTGCCAATCGTTCGTGGTAAACGCACCCGCCGATCCGATTTCCTCCCGAAATCGGATCGGTCCGTCGATCGCGCCGTGCGGGAAATTACCCTCGATCGCCCGCGGGTAGGAAACGCGTCGCTAGCGGCGGCCGATCCGATCAGGTATACATTACCTGATGCTGGCTCCCGGGCATCTTCTCCGCGCTGCACGGCTCTGTTCCGGCTCCATCCCGGCGCTTCCTGTGTCACTGCAGTGACCAGGAAGTTCAAATAGAGGGCGCTCTCTTTGAACTTCCTGGTCACGGAGTGACACAGGAAGCGCCGGGATGGAGCCGGAACAGAGCCGTGCAGCGCGGAGAAGATGCCCGGGAGCCAGCATCAGGTAATGTATACGGGGGGGGGGGGGGGGGGGACAGGCGGCAGGAGTAGCTCAACAGATTGTGATCGGTTTCAGGCTGAAATCGATTCACAATCTGTTTGCAGTAAAGGCAGCCATACGATCCCTCTCTGATCAGATTCGATCAGATAGGGATCTGTCAGCTGGTCGATCTAATGGCAAATCGACCAGTGTATGGCTACCTTTATTCTTTTCCCAAGTATACATCTTCAGCACCTGGCAAAAAATAAAAAGTTGTCCCTGTTTAAAGGGAACCTGAAGTGAGAGGGATATGAGGGCAGCCATATTTATTTCCTTTTAAACAATACCAGTTGCCTGGGGTCCTCTACCTGTAATACTTAGAGCCATATACCCGGCATAAGCATGCAGATCATATGTTTCTAACAAAAATGTCAAGATTATCTGCATGCTTGTTCCAGGTGTGCGATCAAGATCAACAGGACATCACAGCAAAGTTATTGTTTAAAAGGAAATAATTATGCCAGCCTCCGTATACCTTTTCCTTTAGATTCCCTTTAACCTTTTCGGGACCGCGTTCATTAGATTCTACGCCGCACTTGTGGCTGTTCTAGCCTGATGCGGCGTAGAATCTACACCGGCCCGCAATTTCCGCTCCCGACGCAATAGTGCGCACCCTTAGGGGGAGATTAAGCTGTCATATGACAGCCGACATCTCCCCCGAGTGATCAGCAGCCATCGCGTATGGCTGCTGATCACGTGATCACTACGATCGCCGTCGGAGCGTAGTGATCAGTTTGACAGCTGCGGCGGGAGGGGGGAAAAGAAGAGGATCCACTTACCTCCCTGCCGTTCCCGCGACGATCGGCACCCCCCTCCGCTCTGGCCGGCATCTCCGCTCCATCTGATGTCAGCACCAGGCCCCGGCTTGATGACGTCATCAAGCCGCGACCCGGAACTGATCGTCAGACAGAACGGAGATGCCGGCCGAAGAAGAGGGTCCCGTGCGGCTCATCGCTGGAGCCTGGAAGGTGAGTGAAGGCTGCTGGCAGAAGGGGGGGGGGGGGCACAGGCCACCATGGGGGGACACCAATCCAGCCAGCCACACACGGGATCTGGCCGCCTGACCCCCCCAAACGCGCGCACCCCCCTTCCGCGCAAAATGCCTTGGTCCTTAAGGGGGGGTAGGTGGCCGGTCCCGAAAAGGTTAAGCTTGATTTTGGAGTTTCTCACCTTCTGTTTATCATTTTATTGCTTGCTAGGTGCTGAGCAGGTATTATTACATAGATAAGATGAGAACAGGATATGTGAGATACTGCTGGAAAAAAACGTTTCACACATCAGGGCCCTTGTTGTTTATAACATGCCAAGAAAACACACATTAGACATACAGCTGTGTGCGATATGATGTCAGCACTCTTCTAGAAAACCAGGTAGTTTATTAAAGAAGATGTGCCATGAAGAGCAGTGAAGAGAAGCTGTGTTCATTTCAGTCATCCAGTTATAGAAAGCCCCTGCATATAATTAGATTTTAAAGGGGGGGGGGGGGGCACAGATTCTTGTCTCTGCTCTTCATTGCAGATCTTCTTTAGCAAGCAACTGTGTAGTTTATGGTGCACATACGTCAGGCTTGTTCCTAAGTAAACGAGGTAATATTTACCATTCTGAATGGAAGTTAAATTACTTATTAAAAAATGACCACATCCTTCTTCCGAGGATTACTCTCCTATCTATTTTAGTAGCAGCTGGCTGCAGTGGAGCTTAAGGCAAGGATACTGTTCAGCAGAGCTCAATTTATTCTACCAGGAAAAATAAGGATTAAAGTGACATGATCTGCTATGCAACAAAAATATTAGTTAAATTGTCCTCTTGATGCGGAAGGAATGCTGCGTACAGCAGTAACTGCAGAAGGGAGGACAGTCATTTCTTATATAAATGTCTGTTTAATCAGAATGCCCTAAGTTAACACGGGGAAGGTGGGCGGTGGATTCACTAAATGCCAAGCTATGGAAATGCGAGAAGGTCTTACCCAAACCTGGACCCATTACAACAAAACTAACAAAAAAAAACCTGTTTAACACAGGTGAAAGCAGATCTATACTAAGATTAAAGGACAACTATCATGAAAATGTGTATAATGCAAATATATATGTCTGTTAGGTGTGTTCTTTTCTTCTGAGTATTCTTCTAGGTGATATTTTCAAACTTGAGAGTAAAATGCCTTTTAAACAACCAGCAAGCAAGAAAATTTTCAATTGCAAAGTGCTGAAAGATTTTTAACTGCCTAACGACTGCTCCATGCCGATTGGCGTGAGCAGCGCGGCAGCCCCAGGACCACTCCACGGCAATTGGGCTGAAGTGGGGGGGCGGAGATTGAAGGGGATTGCGCACTGATGCACGCGCATCAGCGCGCAATCCCCGCTTGAATGATAAAGCTCCGCTCCATCATCAGCTAAGTTAAGCGGTTAAGACCGCTAGTAATACCAGCCTTTTAGGTAAGAACCTAATAAAGTGGACTAGACTCAAGAAACACATTGCTCATGTGCCAAGAAAAGTCATTCGAAACTAACTCCTGCAGTTCCTGGTGTTGTTCCTCCCTGCCCTCTTAATTTATTAACCACAAAATACACCTTGAAGAATGACTATTGCTAGTTAAAAAATAAAAATAAATTAAATACATATAAGATGTACATTTTTTACCATAGTAAAAAATCACTTTAAAAAGGTAGTACAAATCTGACAAATCTGACTGCTTTGGGGCTTATCAATTTCCTCATGTAGGATTCTAAAAGTTTTCATTATTTTTTTCAGAAGCATTTACTGAACGACAGTTTATTAGTCCAACTGCCAAAATAGTGTGTAAATAATGTAAATAAGTAGGGAGGGCAGGATCTTTATACAGATCCTTTCCAGTAAGTTGTTGTTTTTTTATGAATAAAGAAAATATTAAAAATGAGGAGATGTAGTAGTCAAAAGTCAGTCTAATTTCTCATATTTTACTAACTCACGTAAGTGACATAGGAAAACATTTATTCACAGTCCGTTTTACTCTGGGACCAATGGACATCAGTATGCATCGTAAATGCTACAATTTTTCGTGATAGTGGTCCTAAAGGATTTAGCTTAGGTACCTTAGTAGAAACCTTCAATAATATCTTCTCCAGAAGCAAAATTGAACCAAAGAAGCCGTTTGCACTTTACTTTCTTGGAATGAGAAACATTGCTGTGAATTTGAGACTGGATAAAACTCAAGCTCTATTCTGATAATTATTTTCTCTTATTAGCCACAGATTGTTCCCTGAGATTGACTGTTGACCATGAAAACTTGCGCTGTAGCTAGTTACAGGATTTCCTGAATGGCCACCCTCTCCTTAGTTTTCATTATTTAAAGTGGGATTACACTCTGACAAAACATTCAGTAAAAACATGTTTGCCTACTTTTTATTACCCATACAGTTATCGTATTTGCTTTTGTGCACACGTAATATTGTCTGTTTACAGATAACAAGTTTCTAGAGTACAGTTTATCTGCACTGAAAGCTGCCATTGTAATTTATTGCATATCTGCTGTATTTATATATTGAAATGTATCCAGAGAGATCTCCTGTATATACTTTTGGATTGTATTCAGCTGAGACACTGCTAGCAGATTTTATATTATCTTTTTGTATTCTTATCAGCTACTATTGTAACCACTTCCTCAAGTTCGGCAACCGCGCTAACTTCCCACTGAAGAAGAAAGTGTTGTGTTTAACTGTTTGAATGCTACTCTGATACCAATATTTTTTTCTGGTAGTGCTTTTTTTTTTGCTGTAAAGAATATTTTGGAGCAAAGAAGAAATGCTGAGTTTCATACCACTTCAACAGCTAAAAGGAAAATCATACACACTCAAAAAGGGAATTTTCATAAGGTACACATGAATCTTTATGCAACAGTTCCACTGTCGTCACTAGCAAGGCAGACTATGAAAACTAAGTGTGAATAGGATGCTTAATTAGCACTCCATAATTATCTGAAAGAAGCGGAGCAACAAAGACTTTCCTTTCTACCTCTAACAATATATTCTTCCTCTAACCACAGCAAATATGAACTGTGACAAACATCTCTGGTATTTGATTGAGAAAATGCTAAGCTTGTGTTCAAACTTTTCTGTCTTGCATATCATTAAAAAGCTTACAAACCGTTCCCATAAAGGCTTTATCCCAAGAATGTGAAAAAGCACATCAATTTCATATTTCAGTTCTTCCATTAAAGAAATTCCAACAGAAAAGCAGCATTTCACCCAGTGATGGGCTTCGAAAAGCAAACAGCACATTTCCAAAATATACTGAAAGAAAGTAAAATGAATGGTTTGAGCCTCAGGTATTGATTATAAAGATAACAAGTTCAACAAACATATTAACTTCAGTGAACAGTCCGCAAAGTTCAATTATAATATATAAAAATAATCATTTTATGATGGCCTCACTAAACTATAAACAAAGGCAAAAAATAGAGTATGATATCAACAGGGCCGGATGCGGTCATTTGGGCGCCAAGATCGGCAAGTGTCTAATAGATGCCAATGTAAATTACTGAGAATCAGGCAGCCAGGTATTGAGTTGGGCACCCGATGTGGATTGTAGGCGATTGCTTACTACGTAGGGAATAATTGTTGCAGCCATTCATCTATTTGTAGACAATGGGCTACAAATAGCAGTTGTTTGGAAGCCGGGATGAGTGTTTGGTGTTATAAGGGTGAGGTTGGTGTTATGCACTAGGATGGGGGTTAGTGTTAGGTAACAGAAAAGGTGTTAGTGTTAGGCACTAGGAGTGGTGGGGGGTTAGTGTGAAAAAGGGGGGGGTTGGCTAAGTTTGTCTTTATTAAAATATCAGTAATGTATATACTGCATATACTGCATACAACCATGTACAAGCCAACTATCCCCCACCCCCTTCTTGTATGACAGAATGTGTGTGTGTTGTAGGGGAGTAATTTGTACAGCAGAGTCCCACTCCCGACTATGTGCCCTGTGACTTTGACTTAAATCCTCTGTAGGATATTGTTTCAGACCCTTATATCAGAAATTTTGCATAGAACCCTTGTTATAGAAAATATAACATTGATGCGTTAATAAAAAGTGAAAGTATTTTATTTTCACAACGTCACAGTTTTTTTTTTTTATTAATCTTAACTTAAACCTCACATTGGGCAAAGGTGATTTACAAAGATGGGGATATTGCTGCCTCTTCTGTATAGATTAGTGAGCTTGTATTGGAGAGACCTATTAGGAGACCTTGGGCAAGACTCCCTAACACCGCTACTGCCTATAGAGTGCATCCTAGTGGCTGCAGCTCTGGCGCTTTGAGTTCGCCAGGAGAAATTAGCAATATCAATGGTATTCATCTTGCCTGTCTTGCCTGTTACTCATCAGGCAGATTCCCACACTTGCAGGCTCTGAATTTATTGGGGACTACCAGTCTGCAAGGGAGATAAGTGGTAGAAAAAGTTTTTTAGAGGGGAATTATCCATATTTTTTAATGCAAATGAATGCAGCTTGAAATGAAGTAATGAAATTCCACCTTGGCAGGATTCAATTGGTTTGATATTCCACATCGTATCCACTATTACTGCAAAGATCCAGCCACATGCCTGCTAGCATTGACAGTGCAAAGGCAGCCATCACATTGAGTCCCATCTAAGTACACTCAGACAAGAAAAGTTGATTGCTGCTAAGTATCAATCGCTGAGATGTGTAGTGTCTCATGCGCTGCATTCAACTGCAGCACGGTGGGGTAGCAGCGCTGGGTCCACGGGTCAAATCTCAGCCAAGTCAACATCTGCAAGGAGTTTGTATGTTCTCCCCATGTCTGTGTGTGTTTCCTACTGGCACTCCGGTTTCCTCCCACATCCTCAAAATATACAGATAATTGGCTTCCCCCTAAAGTGCCCCTAGACAATGATACATGCACTATACAATACATACATAGAGATATGACTATGCTAGGGGCTAGATTGTGAGCCCCTCTGAGGGACAGTTAAGTGACAAGACAATATACTTTGTACAGCACTGCATAATATGTCAGCACTATAGAAATACTTAAAGGAATACTGTAGGGGGGGTCGGGGGAAAATGAGTTGATCTTACCCGGGGCTTCTAATGGTCCCCCGAAGACATCCTGTGCTTACGCAGCCACTCACCGATGCTCCGGCCCCGCCTCCGCTTCACTTCTGGAATTTCAGACTTTAAAGTGAAGGCCCAGTATGGTCTGTGTCTGCACAGTACACTCCTGGTGACATCAGTGGGAGCAAGGACACGACAACGCAGACGCAGTGGTTTTCAGACTTTAAAGTCTGAAATTCCAGAAGTGAACTGGAGGCGGGGCCGGAGCATCGGTGACTGGCTGCGCAGGAACAGGATGTCTGCGGGGGACCATTAGAAGCCCCAGGTAAGTTCAACTCATTTTCCCCCGACCCCCCTACAGTATTCCTTTAAAGGAGTCTTCAGGCAAAGAATAGGAAAGCCGATTTACTTACCTGGGGCTTTCTCCAGCCCCTTGCAGCAGTCTGTCCCACGCTGACAGCTCCGTTTGCAGCCGCCTGCCCGGGGTCCCCGCACGGTCTCCGCTCGGTGCAGAGGGGGACAGCGCAGGACCCCTCTGTCTGCGTGAAACGCTGCTGTCAATCAAGCCCACGTTGTTCATAGCATAAAGCGCAGGCCCCAGGTAAGTAAATCGGCTTTCCTATTCTTTGCCTGATGACTCCTTTAAATAAATAAAAAATGACATTGCAGCTGGAAGGTGTTGGGTGGCCGGCAGAGGCGAGACTAAACTGCCCAACAAGCATGCAAGTTTAGCCTCCCAAGAGGCCTGAATGTGCCGTTTTATATGGGGCAATTTATTCATGCTTTAGAAACAGGCTGCCTACGTGTTTAAATTACATTTGACTAGGCTCATGAAAAGGAAAGGTGTTTGGAGATACTAACTCGAATATTTTCTCCTAGAAGGATTACACCTAAAATGTTTCCTGTGCAAAGTTAGTGCTGAACTGCCGGGGGAGATTTAATTCAAGCTGCTGAGTGTTCTAACCATTTGTTGGAGCTCTTTTGCTATGCCTTGAATGTAAAGCTTAAATAAAGGCATTGGCAATGAATAAGTAAATCGTGTAACAGCCTGAAATTACAATTACCAATGTGGGCTGAAGATGGCTGCAGATTTTACAGGGCAGTCGGTTTGTGTGTTTCAGGGAAAAAAAACTCACAATACACACAGAAGCAGTATGCTATTTTTGGCACAGCGTACTCCAGTGCGATGTTTTGAGCAGCAATGTTTTTGGCAACCAGTTAACCTAGTAGCTGCCCAGTATTAATATCAATATTATCTTTATTTAAAAAGCACCAAGGCATTGAACCACAGGGATATCCCAGGAGTGCTGTTGTTAAATACAGGTGCAGTTTTCATTTAAATGACTGACAGTCAAACTACCGTATTTTTGGCATATAAGTCGCTCCAGGCTATAAGACGCACCGAGGTGTAGAGGGCAAAAACTAGAAGAGAAAAAATATACTAAACCTGGTATGTACATAGTCCAGGAGAGTCTTGTAGATGTTCTGTGTTTCTGTGTCCCCATGTGTCTACCTGTGTCCCCCATGAATCTTCCTGTCTCCATGTGTCCACTTCAGTCCCCCATGTGTTCCCTTCAGTTCCCCATATCTTCTGAGCTCCTCTTGTGTTCTCCTCCGCTGCCCCCCCCCTGAATAAATTAAAGCAGCGGCAGCACGTTAACCTAATCCAGCAGAGCCTGCTGCAATCAGAGGCCTCTCCTCTCCCTTGCTGCCACCAGGAGAACAGTAACGGAGAGGAGATGTCTGATTAGAGAAGACCTGAGACTATACAGGGAGTCCCTGACATTGCAGCAAGGACTCCCTGTATTTGGCATATAAGACACAGTGTCTTTTTCTCCCCCTTTTTGGGGGAGAGAAAGTTATAATCTTTTATGCTGAAAAGTATGGTATTTCAGTGAGTGTTGGCGATTTTGCTGCCAGTATTAACATAGTAATGAAAACAATCATAGGCTACGTTTACAGTAGAAGATGTGTTGTGTTCCCTGAAGAAAAAAAAATAAGAAGTCACACCATACGTTATGTAACCTTTAGGTTGCACACAGTGAAGCATACAGTCAATGAAAAGTGTGCTTCACTGCTTTTGTTAATGCATGCTTTATGTGGGGACGCACTGCATTGGGATACTGTAGTGCAATGGATCCGCTTGCACCACATGCACTCTGCATAAACTTACAGGGCGAATGACTGCATTAAGATGCCCCCATACAGTCACAACGCACCACTCTGAATGTAGCCTTAGTACAATTACTTGTATATAAATAGTATAAACGTAATGGTACCTGCAAGTTAATTGGTTAATAACCCTAAACAGATGAAGGGTGGGGCCGACCTCAAAACTGTAGATCCATTAAATTAGCATAAATAGGTCAAAAAGGCCACCATAATCATACCAAAATGTAATTTATATTAGTATCAAATATGCAAGGCACAATCCTCTAAGATAAAAACCCTCTAATTAGCATAAAAACCCATATTTAAAATCAAAGAAAGCGGAGCAGTATAGCCATTGCATAGCATAATAACGTCCAGCAGATGACATTAATTACTTATCTCTGGTCAGAGAATAATGTAAAAAACATTCCATTCGTACGCGCATACATTCAACTTTCATACTTCCACAAGATGTCTATATCGAGGGCCCCCCCCCTCCTCTCTCTGTTGTCTGTCCAGCTTATGTTATAAGAGGATTTGTTCATGCCAAAAGCCACAGGTTCCAGTCCCAAGACAACGGATATCCGATTAGGCTCGTATCAATGCTTACATAAGATGCATCATGTCAAACAGCATGGCTGGGTCTCACCCACTCAGAAGTTCCCCTTCTATGGCCTCCGTGATTCCACAACCACGATGATACAGCGGTAGTCACTATGTGAATGTCCGTTCAATCCTCACGCCGGCTGTTAGGACGGATCCCGCCGTGCGTGTGTTACGACATTCAACACACTAATTGTCAGCCTGGGGTAGCAGCAGTAAGAAGTTGCGTTATTGGGTACATGTATGCTTGCCGGCCGGAGCTCCGCCCACCGACGCGTTTCACGCCCACAATAGGCGTTTCATCAGTACAATTACTAACAGGTATCCTGCAATGAATTGTACAGCGCAGCACATCTAGCACTACAGCAGATTGTATATTTAGATACTCTGACTGTTGGCCCTCCTAATTTCTAGCTCTCTCCATGTTTGCCACTGCATATGTTTTTGCACTAATTACAAAGTAACACCCTAAGTGGTATCCCCACTGTGCAATAAACCTTCTCATTTCCCCTGGTCTAATTACCTGACCATGATTGTGATAGCTCATCTCTTGATTCACTAACCTTTATGACGAGGGTTGCAAATGTTTCTATATTTAATAGCAGACATTTAAAAAAAATCCAGCCCAGGTTTGCTGGTTGACGTTTGCCCTCCAGTGTTCATCAACCTCAGTAAACTAACCCAAAAAGCAGAAATGCATTTTTGGAGCAGTTGCTGACTAAAGTGAAACTTTAAACGTGATGCTTCCTCTAGCTTTTTAAAACAAAACTAAATTCCTTTACACAGTTGTTAAAGAGGTAACATAGTAACATGTAGTAGAATGCAGTCATTTATTCAGGTTACCCACATTGGTATGTAACTCCGCCCTCCTATTACTTAGCCTAGGCTGTTTAGTTTTGCGGAATTCTGGGAGACCAGATATTTTGTACAGAGCTCGGAACACTGAATATACAAACATTGAGAAGACTAAAGAATTCACTGTGATGAATAGCAGAATGTAAATCAGGCAGAGGAAAGATTTTACATGGGTCAAACACTGACTAAATAACTTACAAGTGAATATTTTAAAACATAATGAATTGTATTCATTAGATTATTGTCACTGCATATCTTCTTTAAAGAGAACCCGAGGTGGGGATCTTAGAATAAAATCTATACACAGAGGCTGGGTCTGACTATAGTGCCCAGCCTCTGTTGCTAGTTGAATCCCCCCCCTAAGTCCCCCCATAAATTACAGCCGCGCTGCCGGGCAATATTTACCTCCCTAATGTCACTCACGCCGCTCCCCCCGCCTCCTGCAGAGCGCCGGTCCCCGCCCACGTCCCTTCCGTCCAATCAGCGGGGAGGGAAGGGACGGGGCGGGGATCGGCGCTCTGCAGGGGGCAGGGGGGGGCAGCGTGAGTGACACTAGGGAGTTAAACATAGCCCGCTGCGACACGCTATGTGTCGACAGAGCGGCTATAATTTATAGGGGAAAACGGAGCGCAGGGGGGACTTAGGGGGGATTCAACTAGCAACAGAGGCTGGGCACTATAGCCAGACCCAGCCTCTGTGTATAGATTTTATTCTAAGATCCCCACCTCGGGTTCTCTTTAATACCTCCATGATAATCAACTGTTAATAATTCATTGTTGATAATAGAAAGTTTAGCTATAAAACAATAACTATACCATCGATTTTAGACTTAATATTTCATAAATATTTCATGTTAAGGAGCTGGCTGAGAAACTATGCTTCACCATGGTTTACTGAGTCATTTGTTCAAGGTCAGCAGTCGTTGATTCTGTGGTGCTGGAACTGAGCGAGCATTTCACTAAATACTGTAATCACTGTGCTTAACTTAAAAGCCGAGTTTGGAAGAGTACATGAGAACCGTAAATCTTCTGTGTCACGTCAACCTCGCACAAAGGAGCCTCTGCTTTATAAGCAACCTCAAAAAAGTTCAAGCTGTAAGATTATCCCAAATTTTCATTTCAAACACTTTATCGCATTTTAAATTCTTGATTCAAACTATATTTTACTATACAAATATATAAAATATGAGATGCTCAGCTGAAAGACTTCTTTTTTGAATGTGGTAATAAAGTGTGGATTATCACCATGTAAATATTCTCTAACTCCAGAAGTTCACCTTAAATGCCCTTAAAGTGAAATTTTTATTTCCACAAAAATTATCATTTATGTATATCATTGTTGCACAAGTTGTTGTTTGTTTTTGTTTGTACTTTACTTTAATGTTATTAAAAAGTATTTTTCCATTTAATTGTGCATTTAGCTCAGTATTTCCAAAACTGACAGTGAGATCAAACTGCACCACTCTGCAACTGTGGAAACAAGATTTAGAGGGCCCAATCCAATTCACTGTTTTCTGCTAGGTGATATTTTCACATCTTATCAATCAAATGCCTTTTAACCCCCTTGGCGGTATGAAAAATACCGCCAGGGGGCAGCGCAGCAGTTTTTTTTTGTTTTTTTTTTAAATCATGTAGCGAGCCCAGGGCTCGCTACTTGATAGCCGCTGCTCAGCGGCATCCCCCCAGCCCCGCCGATCGCCTCCGGCGATAGGCGATCAGGAAATCCCGTTCAAAGAACGGGATTTCCTGGAGGGCTTCCCCCGTCGCCATGGCGACGGGGCGGGATGACGTCACCGCCGTCAGCGACGTCGGGACGTCATTGGGAGACCCGATCCACCCCTTGTCGCTGCCTGGCACTGATTGGCCAGGCAGCGCAGGGGTCTGGGGGGGGGGGGCCGCGCGCCGCACCGGATAGCGGTGATCAGGCGCACGGCGGCGGCGATCGGGGTGCTGGCGCAGCTAGCAAAGTGCTAGCTGCGTCCAGCAAAAAAAAAATTATGAAAATCGGCCCAGCAGGGCCTGAGCGGCACCCTCCAGCGGCTTACCCCGTGTCACATACGGGGTTACCGCTAAGGAGGTTAAGCAACCAGCAAGCAAGAAATGACGTATAATTTTGACAATATTGTTTTACGCCAGGGCCGGTTTAAGCAACAATGGGGCCCCAGGGCGAATTAAACCTGCCCCCCCCCCCCCCCCCAACATATACCCCGGAACAAAAATAAAAATCGGCATTAGGGGGCCTTTTTTGCAGCTGGTATAGTCAGGGTGTGAAGTCCCAATCGGTCGGAGCTCCACATTCTGGCTATCCCAGCCTGCATGGGGGACAAGGGGTTAAAAAGTTTCAGGAGGGGGGACCCCACATAATTTTTTTTTTTTAAATTCCCACACTCTAAACATAAAAAAAATTGGAAAAATAGGAAAAAATGCCATATTGCAGCTGTATAGCGATCCCTGGCCAAACCGATGCGGCTGCGTATAGACCCCCTGGAAACCCCATCAGGAAATTTATTGCGCTTTCATTTGATGCATGTAAAATTACACTACCGTTAGGTTTGCTACTAAAAGTTACATTTATCGCATTTAAAAGTATACTTTTTTGCTTCGAAACTTTAAAATCGATTTTCTCAAAAACTATAAGGTCTTTTTGAAAAATCGTTTTTTCCTCTTATTCCTAATGATCTCCTTAACATATCCTGCAAATTTAGGGTTTCTAGCATTTAAGGTGGATTTGCTATTAACCATTAAAGTCGGCAGGTTTTTAAATGTGTATTTTTTTTCCTTTGAAACTTTAAAATCGATTTTCTCAAAAACTATAAGGCCGATTTGAAAACATTTTTTTCCTCTTGTAGCCACTGGGGGCCCCTACAAGCTCTGGGGCCCTGGGGCAGCTGCCTCCTTTGCCTCTATGGTAGCGCCGGCCCTGGTTTTACCTACTTTTCGGCACATTATCAATTTCAGAGTGCTGAAAAGTTTAGGACAAAAACTGATTTGGATCAGGCCCAATGTTCTCTTTTTGGAGTATGGTTATCATGAAACGCTCCAGAAACTTGCATGTTGAGGTTTGAGTAATTACTTGCACTATTCAGCAGCCATTGTTACTTACCTGCATTTTACTAAAAATAAGACACGGTCTCATATTAATTTTTGCTCCAAAAGATGCGTTGGGGCTTATTTTCAGGGGATGTTTTATTTTTCCATGAACACTAATCTTGAACAAAAAAGGGGTGTAACTACAAGGGATGCAACCCCTTCTGCCGCAAGGGGGCCCGCACCAGTTAATTCCCCGCAGCCTGGGAGGCAGAGCAGGGCTATGGGAAGATGGCGTCCGCCTGCACTGGAGACTATTTGTGTCTCCAGTACAGGGCTTCGGGCACCATCTTCCCGTCACCCTGCTCTCCGCCTGTCAGCGCGGGAGATTTGCTGCAGGAGGATTGTCAGGGGAGCTGTGCACCGGAGGCCAGCCGAGAGAGGAGATTTCTGTCAGGTGAGTAAATTATTTATTTTACAGGTTCATTCTTTTCCTTTGACTGCTGCCCACATTACGATTATTTTCTGGTGATTGCTGCCCACATTACGATTATTTTATGGTGACTGCTGACTGCTGCCCGCTGTACGATTATTTTTGGTGACTGCTGCCCACTTTACGATTATTTCTGGTGACTGCTGCCCACATTACGATTATTTTATGGTGAAATGCTGCTTAAGGGCTGGTTCAGACGGACGTTTGCAGAGCGTTTGCTGCCAGCGTTCGGGGCTTGGCGTTAAACGCTCCCATTCAAGTGAAGCTTTTACACGCGTTTGCACAAACGCGGCGTTCGGGTCCCGATTTTCACTGGCGTTCAAGGAGCCCCTGGAAGCTACATGTTGCTTCCAGGGGCGGTTAACCGCGAGGGGTAATGTCCCTCTAGGGGAAGAAAAAACGCGACCGCATCCGAACGCAATGCGAACGCTGCTGAAAGCCTGAACGCATCACGAACGCAACGCCAACGAACGCGACGCCTCCAAAGGTCCGTCTGAACCAGCCCTTACGATTATTTTATGGTGAAATGCTGCCCACTTTATGATTTCTGGTGAAATGCTGCTCACTTTATGATGAATTTTCTGGTGAAGTGCTGCTCACTTTATGATTATTTTATGGTGAAATGCTGAGTGCCCACTTTATGATTATTTTATCATGAAATGCTGCCCACTTTAGGATTAATTTCTGGTGAAACATTGCTGCATTACAATTATTTTATAGTGAAACGCTGCCCCATTACAATTATTTGGCACCTATGGGGGGGTGGGGGGGAATCCAAATTTTCGCAGGTGGCCCAGTGATTTCTAGTTACACCCCTGTCATATATAGTCATGTCATCGCATTCTGGAATATCAACATGACTCTGAAAACATTGAATATCATTATCAATTTCTTGTGACTCTATTCCTTATGTACAACAGTCTACATTTACCAAGAGCCTGGCACATATTTTGTGTCTTGTGGGATCTTTTGAGTGAATTTTTTTTAGGAGTGTATGCTTTCCTTGGTTAAGGGTCTATCTGCCCTGCTGCATTCTATATCTACTCTAGAACTGTCATCAAGCTACTAGTTGGAACAAGAGGAAGGCTAAAATGTTTTTTTAAATTGTAATTAAGTTCCTGCTCTATTAACTAGACGCCTTTGAAAGCATAAAGCAAAGGGTATTATTTTATGGGGCAAATGAAAAAGAGGAGCAGGACTGTCTACAAGATATTTGCAACAGGTAAAAGGACTGGAGAGAGTTTGGAATCATGCTTCATTTTCCTTTTTTGCACAAAATTGCATTTATTTTGGCACTTGGTCACGTGTGTGCACCTCTCAACTCATGCAGATCTACCATGAGCTTTTCCCTGCAACTTGTGCTTAGAAAAACACTTTTCTAGGTGCTTTTGTAGAGCGATGGAATTTTTTCACTTCCTGATGTCAGTCAGGAAGTGAACTCTTTGACCTGGAAATGAATAAATACAATCTATTTATTCATCAAGGCGCTCGGGCCATACAAAGTGCTTTTTCAAGCGCTTTGCAATTTCCCTATACCTTCCATGGAGCCAAATGCTCAGAAAATGGTACATGTAGCGCCTTTGCAATTTTAATAAAATCGAAATGCTCACATGTGAACACTGTCATAAGAAATCATTACACAAGTGCTCTTAGAGTGATTTACAAAATCGCCAGTGCTTAAAAAAATCAGCAAACAAGCCCTAACTGATGAGCAACTTGTGTAGATACCTACAGACAGCAGAAGGAAGGTAGAAAAATTATCTGACTGCCTATAGAGATCTGTATTGCAGATTTGAGTTAAGACCCATAAAAACAGACAACTGATAATCAAAATTCAGAGGCTTATCTGGGTAATATGGCACCCATGGCAAACAATGAAATTGCGCCCCCCCCCCCCTTCCCTTAGGGCCCTTCCCCTGTATTAATAAAAAATAAAAAAAAGCTGGGTGCTTTGCTGGTGTATGGCTTGGTGGTGTAACTCTCTGAGTCATCGTGTATGTTCAACACACACAAGCAATAGAACACAGCAGTACATGCATCCAGCTACATTTGAAAGTGGTCAGCAGGTGCTCGTCAGCCAATCAGGATGCACTGTCATACACCCTTTACCTGCCATACCCCATCTAGCAGCCATTAGCATTCAGGTGGGAGGCTTCAGTTGGACGCCATCGCAAGATTGCATCGCTAGCAGGACCGCCCCGTGCAGGCATCCCTCCCACAGGGGTCCCTCCCTAACCGCTCACCTGTCTGCCATGTCCTAGAGCTGAAAGAAAACGTTTAAAAACACACGATTGGTTCACACGATGGCCAGGGGCCCCGGACCTCTCTCACTGGCCGGGGCCCCAAGGCCAACACGTGATACCTGGAGGGGAGTGCAGGTGGGCCTGGACCTCTCACACCCAGGCTCTGGACCTCTCACATCCAGAAAACCCACCAACACTGCCTCCATACTGAATGCTAAATTCAACACACACAAGCAATAAAACACAGCAGTACATGCATCCAGCTACATTTGAAAGTGGTCAGCAGGTGCTCGTCAGCCAATCAGGATGCACTGTCATACACCCTTTAAACAAATCAATCCGATAACCATAAAAAATAAGTTTAGATTGAAAGCTCCTCTGAGGGACAATTAGTATGTGACTGTGTACTCTGCAAAGTAATAATAATAATTTAAATTGCAATGCTTTTAGAAGTAGTATTAAGCCTCGTAGACACGCTTGACTAAAGTCGGCTGATAACAACCGCCTCAGCCGATAGTCAGGCCATTGTACAGAGGCTCCCAAACAGCGAAGGCTGCTCAGCAAGCGACCTGCCCAGCTTTTTAACTTGGCAGAGTGGTGGCAAAAATGCCCATCCCGCATGCATGATATCACACACGCGCCACTTTTTCGTCCCTCCGCCCCCCGCATAGCAACAGAATGCGTTGCCAGCTACACAGCTGATACACCTCTTTCCCAGTGATGTGTGCCTATCCCTAAGCAGTGATGTGAGGAGAAATCGACCAGACAGCAACAAACAATATACAGAATTCCTAATCTTTAACATTCTTTTATGTAGTAAATAAAAAGCTTTTTTGGATTAAGTCTCTGTTTAGTTTAGAAAACGCTAGGAATCTCATTATGCATACTTTAACAAGACGTCACCACAGAAGATGACAGTGGTCCTTAAAGCTAAGAGCATATTTGCAAACTCATTTTTTTTCTCCTGCTTTTAAACTTGCTAATTTAAAAGAAAAGAAAAAACGTTGAAGTTATTCTTTATAAAAAATCACTGCTCCCACTTAGCAATCCTACACACACATTATACAATGCATAATTACAACACTGATCTGAGAAAAGAGAACTAAGGATACTGTAGGTGTTGTTCCTGTTGAATTTGCCAGTTTCACCATCAGTTTCTATTACTCATGCAGTGTCTGAAAGGCTAATCGGAGAGTATCTAATCTGTTTTAAGCACAGAGACTGGAAGAACAATCAGTCTACATGGAAATGTATTACTTGGCAGAGGGTGAGTGCACTAGCATTTTCTGAAAGAAGAATTGTATATTCATATCTTTTTACACAAAGATTAAATGTAGCCCATGATTAATAATGCATATCTAATGCATTGTAGATTTTGTCCCTTCAAGGATCATGTCACATAGATGAATTCTTTGCCACAACATACTGTGACGTCTGTGATGTCTTTAGAGACTGTGACATATGGCTATGTAAAACATGGTATTTACAGTATGACTTATATTTCTTTAGGTTGGATTTTTTTTGCTGTCATGATATTCTCGCTCTTTTATCGTTTCTATTTTAGTTAGGGAACATTCATGTCCCAACTGAAGCAGGGCTGTTTTTAGGCACAGGCAAACCAGGCCGATGTCTAGAATGACACCGGCAGCAGAAGACCCCAAAGAGCCATTCTTAGCACACAGAGGGCCTGATCCAATTCATTTTTTCTCCAAAACTTTCTCCTAAGAGTTAATTATTCTGAATATTCTCTTGCTTGTTGCTGGTCTAAAAGGCATTTTAATTATATTATATTAATATATGACCTAGGAGAACACTTAGGAGAAAAGTGAATCGGATTAGGCCCAGTGTTTTTTATTTATTTTTTAATACAAAACTGCTAGTTAAGAAAGGGATGGATGGTGATTTTAACAAGTAAATGGTAACAGGCTTACTGCTGAGTAGCATAAAAAGGGGACCTATATAGCATAACAATTATATGAGAGGTACACATTTTTCAGCTTTGGTCTGTATTGGTTGTTGTAACTTTCCATCCTTTTCCATCCAGTTTGTGTAATCTAACATACTTCCGTATACAGTATTGCAAACACGGGTCTCTACCACGTGGGTAATGCCCGTACAATATAATCATCCAGGAAGCACGCTGGCAGCGGCCATCGTTAATGCATTTCACCCCTGCCTCCTGGGGCTTCGTCAGAACGTGCTGCGTCTATATATCTTAATCAATTGATATCTTGAGACGCAATTAAATTGGTGGGTTAATGTTTAACATGGAGCTTCAGGCTTCCAAATAGAAAGATTCTGGTTGAAATGAATTGCTCATCGCTAGACTATGGGCTCGATTCACAAACCGGTGATAACCCAGTTAAAGACTTTAGGTGTGATAACCATTTTTATCATGCCTAAACTCAGTTTAGGCATGATAAGTTTAGGCATGATAAGTTTAGGCATGATAAGTCTAGGTGTGATAAGTTTAGGCATGCTAAGTTTAGATAAGTTTATTACGCGCGCAAAGTCCCGCACGCAAAGCAGCGCCATTAAACTCTATGCAAAGTGCACCAGACTTTGCTAGCACAAAACTTTTGATCAGCTGTGCACTGCGGTGCTATCCCAGTTGGTGCTTAAACTTATCATGCCTAAAAACTTATCACACCTAAACTTATCATGCCTAAACTTATCACACCTAAACTTATCACACCTAAACTTATCATGCCTAAACAGAGTTTAGGCGTGATAAAGGGCTTTTCACCACGGTGCTAACTGTTAGCACCGCTTTGTGAATCAGGCCCCTATGGCAATGGCAATGAGATGCTAATAATTTTAGTGTGCATACAATCTGCATACAAGCCAGAATTATTAACCACTTCACCCCAAAGCGGTTTTCACCCTAATGGGAAGAGCGATTTTCACCTTTCAGTGCTCATTCCTTTCATTTGCCAATAGCTTAACTACCTGCGGACCGAGCGAGTATAAATCTACGGCGGGCAGGGGGGCGCTGCGGTTCTGACCGGACGTAAGCTCTATGTTCCATTGACCGCGTGCCCCCGCCCGTCCCCATCGCTCGGTCCGCTCTGTCCCCGCCGCAATCAGCTGCCCTGCCGCCTCTATGACGGCAGAGCACTGTGAGCCGGGCAGGAGCCGTTTTCGTTGGCTCCTGGCCCTGTCATTCATGTAAGCCGTTCCCATTGGCTTACATGGAATGACAGGGTCAGGAGCCAATGAAAGCGGCTCCTGACCAGCGCACAGAGCTCTGCCGTCATAGCGACGGCAGAGAGAGCAGCCTGCGGCGGGGACAGAGCGGCGTGTCCGGCGGGAGCGACGGTAACTTGCGGCGATTCGTCAGGAAGCGGCGGTTTGCTGGACCAGCACCCTCTGGTCCTTAGGGGGCAGAGGGTGCTGGTCCAGAAAGGGTTAATCACTACTAATCACAATGAAATTATCTATATTTTGTTTTTTTTCACCACCAATTAGGCTTTTTAGGGTTGATATTTGTTTTCAGTAATTACTTTATTTTATATGCATTTTAAAGGGAAAAACAAGGAAAAAATGGAAAAATCACTATTTCTACAATTTCACCCCTTATAGTTTTAATATAAACATGGCTACTGTGCATAAAACCCACACATTTGATCTGCCTATTTGTCCTACTTATCACAACATTTTAATTATGTCCCAAGTACAAAGTATGGTGACAATATATTATTTGGAAATAAAGGTGTATATTTTATATGGTGTTTTGCTCACTAATCTTACGTGCACGCGCGGGAACGAACATGCACGTGCGGGAGCGCGCACATAAACGCGCACATTGGCAGCAGCATTGTTTGACTTATAAAGATGTCCTGAAGCCGTTAAGAGGCTCTAGCAGGCCATTTTTATAAGTCTGGTTGTGATTAAGTGGCTAACATCTCATTGACCATCTCTACATATCACTAATGACACAAATGTAAGCAAAAACAACAACAACAACAACAAAAATCAGCACAGAGATCTGACCCCTACTATATACAACTATTTACACACAAACTGTCATAATCTCTGCTGGTAATAACTGTAAACAAATATAAAGGCATAACTGACAAGGTATTTGTCTTCCATGCCAAATCCAATGAAACCTTCAAGAAGTTTTCCTATTAGCAGAGCCTAAAAGTTCTATAATATGAGCAGATTATGCATGTCAAATTGTTAAACTGAAATCATATAGGGTGCATAATAAAGATAACAGATAATTATGGTAGAGTTCCAGCTGCAGTAACCATACCGAAAACTGAAAAAGAGACATAAGTGTAGACTGTGAACATTTTCATCTGAGCATGTGATAACATCAAATATTTACAAAAATATGTGCTCCTAAAGCAAAGCTGTAAAACAATTTAATAATTTAAAGTTAGCTGGTGCTGATGTAACTATAAACATTCCTGCAAATATATCCCAACGAAAGATGTAGAAATTATATTTGTAGCTCAGTTTTTAAAGAGAACCCGAGCTGGGTTTGAAGAATATTATCTGCATACAGAGGCTGGATCTGCCTATACAGCCCAGCCTCTGTTGCTATCCCAAACCCCCCTAAGGTCCCCCTGCACTCTGCAATCCCTCATAAATCACAGCCACGCTGCTGACAAACAGCTTGTCAGAGCTGGCTGTGTTTATCTCTATAGTGTCAGTCTGCTGCTCTCCTACCTCCTGCAGAACTCCAGTCCCCGCCTGCATCCCTTCCCTCCCTGCTGTTTGGAGGGAAGGGACGGGGGCAGGGACCGGAGCTATGCAGGAGGCGGGGGAGCAGCTGAGACTGACACTACAGATGTAAACACAGCCTCACAGCATGGCTGTGATTTATGAGGGATTGCAGAGTGCAGGGGGACCTTAGTGGGGTTTGGGATAGCAACAGAGGCTGGGCTGTATAGGCAGATCCAGCCTCTGTATGCAGATAACATTCTTTAAACACACCTCGGGTTCTCTTTAACATCTCATTTTTTAACAGTTAATACTTTATTGCATTGATCATATAAAATAATGAACATACAAGCCTTAAAAGGCAGGCATCAATCATTGTAGAAAAGTCAGAAACATTGAAAAGCATATGTGGTCAATGTTCCAAAGTATCAATGAAGAATAACTACATTTAAAGAGTGATGTGTTAACGGGAAAACATTACTAGACAAGACACAGAACATTTATATTTTCCCCTGGCGGACAATCAGACACACTAACATAAACCGTTCACTTAAACCAGCACATTTAGAGAAGAAGAAAAACAAGTAGAGCAAAAGGATAGAAAAGAAGGGACCGGGCTAACAGGTTACTGGGGAAACTTCAGGCTTGTACTCCGCTGAGTCGTTGAAGATAACCCAGCAGAACCATGTCTTTACATACTGTTTTATCCTGTCTTGAGAAGACAGAATTATCTCTTCCATCTGGAAATCCTATCAACTCTAGACGACCACGGTGAGATGATTGGGGACCTGCCTGTTTCCACAGAAAGAGTACTGTGGCTCTGGCAGCATTAAGTACACCAATATGGTCTTTTTATACATTTTTATAAAAAAGGGAAACGCAATCCAAAAAGAGAAACTCAAGATTGTTTCTATTTAGTTGTGCACTTTTTCTCAAAACCCCTTTATGTGAGGCTCAGCACTCGAAGATCCGCACATCCAAACGGAGTCTGAGGTCCCTTATACAAATTTGCTGAGGAGCGCTGCAGGTGAGTTTTTTGAATCCCTGCTTTTGAGTTGATACATTGAGGGAGCCGTTATGACACAGTGTTCAGATGACCTGCAACTGCTCTGATGTGAATGGCTCACTCAAAATGGACTCCCGTTTATATGAAATGTGTGTGTGTGTTTGTGTGTGTGTGTGGGGCATTGTGACCAGTAAATCATATAACCAAGAGAAAGTAGATCTATGAGGCCCCTGCTACAGTAGCCAGTGTTCCATAGCTAAAACAAAATGTCAGAACAGTGTGCCGAGCAGCTCATGAAACGTTGCAGTTAGGAAATAAGCCGTACATGGGATTTTGGGATAGAACCCACACAGTTTATGAATACCATTGATAGATCCCCTGAATGCCAAATCCTTCATCCTCAGGATGGATGCTACTTGCCAATCCTGTAAAAAATGGGCAATATCCAGCCTGGAGTTACCTCTAACTGGAGCAGATGGCCAATACCAGGCTTAACCAATGCTCTGAAGGCTATCACCATGGAGTTTATTAGGGGAATACTTCTCTCAAGAGGCTTCAGCTTGTGATCTACAATCTATAGTAGGCCAGCAAGCGAGACAGGGATAAAGCTTTGCCCAATATGGACCCAATGCTTGGATGAGGTCGAATCATGCTACTCAAACATACAGCTCAGGACTGAGGCTTGGTAATATTTATAGAGGTCCAGTAGGTGTGTCCCACCTGACACTTTAGGGAGAGCCAGAATAGCATTGCTTGAGCTTCTATTAACCCCGCACAACTCACTGATTTTAGCTTGGAGTTTTAGTACAAATGCTTTGGGTAGTACTATCAGGAGAGTTTGGCATACGTACAGAAATATGGGATGCACATTAATTTTTATATTTTTATTGATGCAAATTGGCGTTGATGTCCCCAATGCAATTTATTTTGCATTTTTATTGATGCAAATTGGCGTCGATATTACTGATCCATTGTGAGACGAAGGGAACAAAATTGATGGAGAAGACCTGTTGCAAGTCTAACAGAATCATCACTCCAAGATACTTCATGGCATCTAATGTCTGGGGGGTAAACTTACTTTACATTGCTCCAAAACCTGAACTGGTAGGGAGATATTCAGTGCCTCAGACCTGGAAAAATACTGTAGATATTTTTATTTGATATTGCATTAAACTCAGAAAACCTCACCAGAAGGTAGGGGAATAGTAGGATCATTGACAAAGAAACGTAAGTTATCTGCAAAGGCTGCTACCTTGTATTCTTGTTTACCAACTGTGATCCCAGATAGGCAGCAAATAACATCTCTGAGATGACTGCCATCCCCATCACTCGTCCTCAGAGCTCTATGAGCTCGCACAAAGTAAATAAAGTCATCCTTGGGCTTATCCAATACACCATTAAAGATGTCTATCAGTGTTGACACAATCTTGTTGGGGGGAACTGATTCGGGAAGGCCCCTGACTCTGATGTTACATCACCTACCCCTGTTATCCACAGCTTCAATTTGTTGGTTGGGATTCAATCAGCCTCGGATAGTGGAGGCAAAGGGCCCTGCCCAATCACACTCCATAGTTTTCAGTCTAGTGGAAACGTCCGCCATGTCCTCCCATACCTCTGCCATTGCCACATCCATTGCAGACTTAATATCAACAGCCAACTCTTTCATGTCTCTTACTCTTGGTGACTGGTTCAGGACTGGAAGTGCAATGAGGAGCCTTTGTTCTCTGGGGCCATCTTGGTAGCAGGTGTAGAGGTGCATTTCAGGGTCTGTGTGCAAAATATTTGTTCCCAACTGGGGTCTGGGAGTCTCCTGAGGATCTGGTCTGTACCTGTGTCAGGCTATCTATCCTCATACTGCAATGGGGTCACAGTTACAATAGTTCTGGGTGGGTTTCAGTCCAGAGAACAAGAGTCCATCTTGTTCCAGCCTCAAGCCATGCCCCAACATCCCATTTTTTTTTTACTAAAATATTTCAAACTTTAAACATGCTTATATAGTTAAAAAAGAGGTAAAACAATAATAATAATATAACATGGACATCAAATGGACCTCAAGCACATATCAGTTTGATTAACTGATTCATCTTAAGTGATTAGCAAGGCTGTCCAGTGAGGATAGAATAAGGGTCCTTTTACACTTAATCAGTTGCTCTCAGTTATAACTGAAAGAAAACTGATTTTCAAAGTAATGCCCATGTTTTCCTATGGCACCTTTTACACTTAAAGAGTAACTGTCAGGCTGCAAAAGTTAATTTAAACCTCTATTCTCCTGTGTTAAACAGTTTAGAAGGAAGCCAAAAGGCAATACTGAAGTTAAAAATCTCTCTTACTTTTGATGTGTGCTGACAGCAAGGCTCTGTATTCCCAAGCCCTTAAAAAGGACGAGAGGCCGCATACCATACAGCAAAGCATTCTGGGGCCCTCCCCTCAGCTGCTAGTGAGAAGTTACAGGCTCAAGTTACAACAGACAAACATGGAACCTGCCATGAGCTGTCAGGAGCATCATTCTCTGCAAATACTATATAAAAATTCTGTGAAGTACAAACGTGGACAGTGAAATGCACATGTAATGTAAGTACAGCCAATATTTAGCTACTGATATATGTGTTTATTTTCTCTGAGACCTTATACCTAACAGCTCCTCTTTAAAGTGTTTTAACTGAAATCTTTTTCACAATGCACTGCTATGGAAGAAACACGCACTAACGCGCACTAACGCATACTAACGCACACTAACGCATGCCAACTGATTAAAGTGTAAATGGGGCCTAAGTGATCCATCAAACCTGGACTGCATTGTTGTAAACTGGTTAGGATTTGCTACTCACACTTTGGTCATATCAGATCGCAGTCAGGCCCGATGAGTGGTTTGAGAATTAGTGGTTGTGTGATTACAGTGGCAAGCAGCATCCACAGAGAGATTTTGTTGTATTTAATAAATCCCAACAGCTATTTGAAAAAAAAAAAAGTTCTAACTGAGTCGCATGCTGTACATGAGCTAACAATTATAATAGTACAGCGTTCTACACCTGCCAGCACCACAACAGTCCAGCTAGAGAAACAGTTCCACAGATGTCCAATTGTATTAACTATTATAATAGCTTTTTTCAAAATAAAACACAAGCAAGGGTTTGCTGGACAAATACTGGATTAATGTTGGGAAATCGGTTGAGCCTGTCATACGCTCTGCTCGCAACTCTCTGCATAGGGAAGGAAGGAGAGTGTAAAGAAAGCACTGAAGCGGGCCATGTATCAAAGGAGTAGGATGCTAATACTGGGTACACAGCTGGCTACCTGTATTGAGAAGGGGGATGCTAATACTGGGGGTACATCTGTCACCTATTATGAGGAAAGGGCTGCTAATACTAGAGACATACCTGGCTACCTCTATTGTGAGAAGGGGCTACTTAATACTGTGGACATGCCTGACTAGGGGGAAGCTCAATAGCTGCATGAAATGGGGGCCAGACTGAGACACATTTGACTCCCGGGACTGTGGGGGAAGCGCGTCAGCTACGTAACACTGGTCTGGCCCCTCTGTCAAACTCAAGTTTGCTTTGTGGCCTACTAGTCAAACAGTTTGCCCACCACTGGTCTAGCCAAAATGACAATCAGTTAAAGTTTTTTAAATATATGCCATATCATATAATGAATGTGGTTTGTATTCTGCTTTGGCATTTAACCTCCTTTTTTTAGTGAAAGTTAAAGTTAAATCCTTAGGGGTTTAATTATTGCCTCATCTCTGATGGGAAGATTTTCATTTACTTTCTGTTCCTGTAACATTGAAGGTAGTTGAAGTTGAACTCCAAATTTTTACATTTCTGACAGGAGTCTGAGCTGGGCATAAATCGCCCAATTACAACACCTGTTATCATGACAGCTTTTAAAGGTGAAGGTTTCGCTAACCTATTTTGGCATTTTTAAGACGAGAAGTGAGGGAAAAAACTTGCAGTAGGAAGACAGATAGCAGTAAAACTGGGAGTTCACCTTAACTTATTCAATCTGAAGCAAAGTGAAAAAGATTTCTCTGGAATTCTATCTAAATAGTGACAAGTGACATATAAAACAATGCAGTCATTTATTCAGTATACCCACTTTTATGGTAATTGTCCTGGTTGTAGCATCAGTAACACTTCCTATGCTATATTTCTGAATATTGGTATGCAGCCTCACCCTCCCAGTGATGCTTAAAGAAAATTTTAACTGAAAATTAAAAGTCAAAATAAACATACACGGGTCATACTTAGTTCCCGTTTAGTCTACTCATCAATCTCTTTCTCCTCTCCTGTGTCCTGTTTGTCCACTGTGATCCATGGAATTCTTCATCCTCCATTTTGAAAATGGCCATTATGGCCATTCCTGGTCAGCAAACTGTTAAACTGTAACATCCCCCACTTGAGCCATAGGGAAACATGAACATTACCTGGCACATCAGTTGTCATCTCAGCTATAACTGACAGCAACTGATATATTTCAGTTCTGACAAAATGTTGTCAGAACTGGAAGGGATCATTGTCAGAAGAAAATGGTGAGCTTCTGAGAGGAACTAATGGCAAGGTAACTATGTAATGTTCATTTGAAGTTACCTTATGTGTTTATTTTAAATAATTTTACCCAGTCCAGGTTCCCTTTAGGGTAGCCATACATCTAGTGATGTATGGGCAGATTCAACCAAGAATCTGATAAGATAGAGATCTGTCAGTTGCCCATACACAATAGGCCGATTCCCAATCAATTTCAACATGAAATCTCTTGGGAATCACCCTTTGTGTGCCGCATACGTCTGCATCGCCGCCCCAATGCTGTCCCTTCTAATGATAATGTCCCCCCGGTGCCCAGGTGCAATGTATACATTACCTTTCCACTAGTCTCCGCAGGCTCTGGGCGCACTCTGCTCATCAAACACACATGCCACGTGGTTGCCTAGTAACACCCCGTACTAGGAAACCACATGGGGCGTGAGTGTATGCATAGCGAAATGCACCTGGAGCCTCTGGGGACAAGCGGAGGCGGCGGAAAGGTAATGTATACATTGCACCTGGGCACTGGGGGGGACATTTATCATTGGGGATGGGGGGACACTGCCAGGGGTTTCGTTGCGTTTGTCGATCATCACCAAATTGCATGCTGTTCCCACCGAGCACCCAATTGAGCAAGTCAGGCCACCATCTTAAAGTGTGCGCAATCGACTATGCGATCAATTGATTGCATTGTCGGTCGGGCATGTACTTAATAATGATCAAATTGGATGGTCGATCAGCCGCCATGTTGCCTGGTGTATGGCCATCTTTAGCCTAAGCTGTTTAGCTATGCGGAATTCTCCTCCCTGGGAGACCAGACATTATTTTCAATGGCTTCAGAATTCTCAGAAACAAACATTCCACACAGCTGCATTTTACAGGACTAAAGATGTTGCCACCTATGGGAAATTTCAGAATATAAATCAGGGTGAGGAAAGATTTTACAATAGGCAAACCCTGAATAAATGATTGTGAAAAAATAAGCAATTTGACGTTATTTTCACTACAGTTCCGCTTTAAGCTTCCATCATTGCTATACTTCTTGGCTCAAGAAGGAATAACAGGTGTAAATAGATATTACAACACGGCTGACTTCCAGATTGCAGCTACATAGATGTGTGATGATACAGCCTTCCCTCTTGGAAATGTGGCAGTATTTCCAGTTTTTTGTGATCGCTATATGTAACCAGAAAACCACACTTAAAAAAAACAACCTCCCTTGTTTACTCATTTGCTGTATTACCACAGAAATTACATACTAGAGAGGAAAAGAGAAAAATCAAGTTAAAAACAAAAGCTGGATGAAGTTTTTATATGCATTTAACAGAACATTATCTTAAAATTGGTGTATATAAAATTTTATTTAACACTTCAGGACCAGAGCAATTTTCACTGCTCATTCGCTTCTCATTAACTTGCGTAGACGAATATTTACGCCCAGGAGCATTAAAGGAATACTATTGATTAAAATGTTTTTTAAAATTGAGATGAAAATAGTTTTGGAAGTGTTCCTAACTAGTGGAGTATACATTTGAATTCGTATCTCTTTGTTTACTGTTAAGGCCAAGCTGAACAGGTTGACGGATCAGTGAATCATGAGGGGAGGGTGAATCCTTCTCATTACATCTGTTAACCCTGTGAGTGAGATAGAACACAGAGTAGGAACACCAAGAGCCAAATATAGTGTAGTATGTACTGGTAGTTGAAATGAAGTATGATAGAGTAATAAGCTATACTCACAAAGCAGGGTTACCTCAAAGGCAACCACTGTATAGGCAGGTGGGAAGATTAGACTTGACCCCACTCAGGATTAAGAAGTCGCTCTCCGTAGATGAGGGGAAAAGGGGGTAACACCCCTCCTCCATGGGTGGACTTGATATAGCATAGTGTGGATAAAGAGGCACCAAAAGGATAAAAGTATCTAAAAAGTGTAAAACATCAGGAGGCAGTGGTGGACTTACCTCCTGCAAGTAGACAAAAAATTGCCAATGTGTTTATCAAATAGTAACATTTTATTGACAAACTCCGGGGGGACGATGCAACGCGCTTCGCAGTTTGATCCCGCATCATCAAGCAATAACAATGGAGCAATAGCATATGTGGTCAGTAGAAGAGCCAGTTACTTCTATATTTGACAAACACATTGGCAATTTTTGTGTCTGCTTGGAGGAGGTAAGTCCACCACTGCCTCCTCATGTTTTAAAATTTTTAGATACTTTTATTCTTCTGGCACCTCTGTATCCATACTACGCTGTGTTTGAGATAGGTCTCACTAGCTTAACTGCAGCTGCTTGCGTCTCTCTGAATAAGCTGTCTGCACAGAGAGCAGAGGAAATGTATCTTGTTTGTAATTGTGTGTGAAACCTGACACCCAAGGCTTATGATATAACTAATATAACTCTGTAGTCTCACATGCAAAGAACAGCACCGGCTGTGTAATACTGAAGCACAGGCACCTACCTTTGCAAATGAATCATTCCAATGCAGCTAAAATCTACAGGCAACAAATTAATGATTTTGCCTCTGATATTTAACATGAAAAGTGGGAAAATGTTTACACAGCTACTTAGACATTATTTGTATATTTTCATTTTAGAACACTTGGTTATTGATAGTGTTACTTTAAAGAGGAACTGTTGCGAAAATCTTAAAATTTAAAACACATACAAATAAGAAGTTCATTTCTCCCAGAGTAAAATGAGCCATAAATTACTTTTCTCCTATGTTGCTGTCACTTACAGTAGGTAGTAGAAATCTGACATTACCAACAGGTTTTGGGCTGGTCTATCTCTTCATAGGGGATTATCAGCATGGCCTTTATTCTTTATAAAGACACTCCCTGAAAATTATGAATACAAAGATGCTGGCCAGCCTCCCTGCTCACTGCACACCATTTTGGCAGTTGGATGGAGCGACTGCCATTCACTATTGGCTTTTAAAAATAAAGAAAACCCCCAAAAAAACCCTATGAGAAGATGGGTTAGTCCAAAATCTGTCGGTAATGTCAGATTTCTACTACTTACTGTAAGTGACAGCAACATAGGAGAAAAGTAATTTATGGCTCATTTTACTCTGGGGGAAATGTACTTCTTATTTGTATGTGTTTAAAATTTTAAGATTTTCGCGACAGTTCCTCTTTAAGTTGCAGATTTTTCCATATAAAATAAGACAATGGCTGATATGCAGATCATTTTTCATCTTCTATTTAAAATAAATTTCTAGTATTTTCCAATTGAAAAGGTACCAACAAGCACGTGAAAACCATTTTATTGACAAGCTGAAAAATATAAAATATAGAAGAAAACTCAGGAGAAAAAAGTTAATTTCATCTGGGCCAATGTCTGCTTCACCAATTTGTAGATCCCACCTCCTCTCCTACTTACCAGTTTTTAGCCAGCTACTTTAAAGGAATACTGTAGGGGGGGTCAGGGAAAATGAATTGAACTTACCCGGGGCTTCTAATGGTCCCCCACAGACATCCTGTGCCCGCGCAGCCTCTCACCGAGGCCCCGCCTCCAGTTCACTTCTGGAATTTCAGACTTTAACCACTTAAGTCAGGACGAACATTCTCATCCAGATAGGCTGCATGCACTCCCACGCCACGCGCCGTTAGCCCAGCGATCAATGAATGGGATTATAGATCCCATTCATTGATCTAAGCCCCCGCAGAAAAACCAACAGCCTCTTGTCAGAGGCTGCAGTTAAAAAAAGTTTCCCGTCCTCCTAATGCTTCCTGGATGCGTGATCGTACGCTTCCAGGACTTTTTCACTGTGGCCATCTTGTGGCCAAATAGTAAAACTACACCCACACCGGAGGAAGGTGACGTCACCACACATGAACTGCTATCACCCGGAAGTACTAGCCGCAAGCGCTGGAGCGCAGAGTGGCAGTTCCAATAGACGGGGAGCAAGCAGAGTCGTAGAGCTGCTGGCCGGAGCTCCGACTCGTAAAGACAGAAGGACACCTCGCACCTACCAGCCTGAAGGGAGCGTGAGTATGCACTGGAGTGTATTACTTCCAACATATTACGGAACTTATTGCGGAGGTCTCTCTTTTTTGATAAAGATAAGAATTTTAATACCGGAATACAGGGCCATTATTATCTACACACTATTTGATGCAAAGGGACAATTCCAATTCCTATTCTATATTTCTAGATCCGGATGCATAGATAATCCTTCTGGATATATTAGTATCCTACCTTGACATTGCATAGTTTTGTCTGCACCTTGACATTGCATAGTTCTGTATATATATATATTTTTTTTTTTTGCACAGTGCACCTCTTTTTGTGATACACACTGGATGGTCTATGTATGATTGTTTACGAGCTGTGTATGGAGTGTTCCAATTAGGCAATATATATATATATATATATATATATATATATATATATATATATATATACATATATATATATATATATATATATATATATATATATATATATATATATATACACATGTGTGATTTGATGCTCAAGCAATTTTAGAACCTGAGATTGTATTTATATGTTATATGCACCAATTAAAGGTACTTTTTGTAACTACTACACAGTATTCCCAGTGCTACCTGTTTTGAATATGAAATAAACTTGTGAGGATGTGCCCCACCCCTTCCCAATTTGGAGTGATCACACAGCACCTGAAAATTTTCACCCTCAGCATAGGTAGGTAGCCAGGTATAGGTGACCCATGTATAGGGTAGGCAGGTATAGATGACCCCCGTGTAGGTAGCCAGTATAGTTGCCCCAGTATAGGTAGCTAGTATAGTTGGCCTCAGTATAGGTAGCCAACATCCCCCCCCCAGTATAGGTAGCTAGTATAGTTGCCCCAGTATAGGTAACTGCCCCAGTAGAGGTAGTATAGTTGCCCCAGTATAGGTAACTGCCCCAGTATAGGTAGTATAGTTGCCCCAGTACTGGTAGCTAGTATAGTTACCCCAGTATAGGTAGTATAATTGCCTCAGTATAGGTAGCTAGTATAGTTGCCCCCAGTACAGGTAGTATAGTTGCCCCATTATAGGTAGCTAATATAGTTGCCCCCAGTATAAGTAGTATAGTTGCCCCCAGTACAGGTAGTATAGTTTCCCCATTATAGGTAGCTAGTATAGTTTCCCCAGTATAGGTTGCTAGTATAGTTGCCCTCAGTGTAGGTAGCCAATATTTTTCCCCAGTATAGGTAACTAGTATAGTTGCCCCAGTATAGGTAACTGTCCCAGTATAGGTAGTATAGTTGCCCCAGTATAGGTAGCTAGTATATATACCCCAGTATAGGTAGTATAGTTGCCTCAGTATAGGTAGCTAGTATAGTTGCCCCCAGTACAGGTAGTATAGTTGCCCTATTATAGGTAGCTAGTATAGTTGCCCCCAGTATAAGTAGTATAGTTGCCCACAGTACAGGTAGTATAGTTGTCCCATTATAGGTAGCTAGTATAGTTGCCCCAGTACAGGTATTGTAGTTGCCCCATAATAGGTAGCTAGTATATTTGCCCCCAGTATAAGTAGTATAGTTGCCCCCAGTACAGCTAGTATAGTTGCCCCATTATAGGTAGCTAGTATAGTTGCCCCCATTACAGGTAGTGTAGTTGCCCCATTATAGGTAGCTAGTATAGTTGCCCCCAGTACAGGTAGTGTAGTTGCCCCAGTATAGGTAGCTAGTATAGTTGCCCCCAGTATAAGTAGTATAGTTGCCCCAGTATAGGTAACTGCCCCAGTAGAGGTAGTATAGTTGCCCCAGTATAGGTAACTGCCCCAGTATAAGTAGTGTAGTTGCCCCAGTACTGGAAGCTAGTATAGTTACCCCAGTATAGGTAGTATAATTGCCTCAGTATAGGTAGCTAGTATAGTTGCCCCCAGTACAGGTAGTATAGTTGCCCCATTATAGGTAGCTAATATAGTTGCCCCCAGTATAAGTAGTATAGTTGCCCCCAGTACAGGTAGTATAGTTTCCCCATTATAGGTAGCTAGTATAGTTTCCCCAGTATAGGTTGCTAGTATAGTTGCCCTCAGTGTAGGTAGCCAATATTTTTCCCCAGTATAGGTAACTAGTATAGTTGCCCCAGTATAGGTAACTGTCCCAGTATAGGTAGTATAGTTGCCCCAGTATAGGTAGCTAGTATATATACCCCAGTATAGGTAGTATAGTTGCCTCAGTATAGGTAGCTAGTATAGTTGCCCCCAGTACAGGTAGTATAGTTGCCCTATTATAGGTAGCTAGTATAGTTGCCCCCAGTATAAGTAGTATAGTTGCCCACAGTACAGGTAGTATAGTTGCCCCATTATAGGTAGCTAGTATAGTTGCCCCAGTACAGGTATTGTAGTTGCCCCATAATAGGTAGCTAGTATAGTTGCCCCCAGTATAAGTAGTATAGTTGCCCCCAGTACAGCTAGTATAGTTGCCCCATTATAGGTAGCTAGTATAGTTGCCCCCATTACAGGTAGTGTAGTTGCCCCATTATAGGTAGCTAGTATAGTTGCCCCCAGTACAGGTAGTGTAGTTGCCCCAGTATAGGTAGCTAGTATAGTTGCCCCCAGTATAAGTAGTATAGTTGCCCCAGTATAGGTAACTGCCCCAGTAGAGGTAGTATAGTTGCCCCAGTATAGGTAACTGCCCCAGTATAAGTAGTGTAGTTGCCCCAGTACTGGAAGCTAGTATAGTTACCCCAGTATAGGTAGTATAATTGCCTCAGTATAGGTAGCTAGTATAGTTGCCCCCAGTACAGGTAGTATAGTTGCCCCATTATAGGTAGCTAATATAGTTGCCCCCAGTACAGGTAGTATAGTTTCCCCATTATAGGTAGCTAGTATAGTTTCTCCAGTATAGGTTGCTAGTATAGTTGCCCTCAGTATAGGTAGCCAATATTTTTTCCCCAGTATAGGTAACTAGTATAGTTGCCCCAGTATAGGTAACTGTTCCAGTATAGGTAGTATAGTTGCCCCAGTATAGGTAGCTAGTATATATATCCCAGTATAGGTAGTATAGTTGCCTCAGTATAGGTAGCTAGTATAGTTGCCCCCAGTACAGGTAGTATAGTTGCCCCATTATAGGTAGCTAGTATAGTTGCCCCCAGTATAAGTAGTATAGTTGCCCACAGTACAGGTAGTATAGTTGCCCCATTATAGGTAGCTAGTATAGTTGCCCCCAGTACAGGTAGTGTAGTTGTCCCATAATAGGTAGCTAGTATAGTTGTCCCCAGTATAAGTAGTATAGTTGCCCCCAGTACAGGTAGTGTAGTTGCCCCAGTATAGGTAGCTAGTATAGTTGCCCCCAGTATAAGTAGTATAGTTGCCTCAGTATAGGTAGCCTGGAAGGGGAGCAGCGGGCACAGCGGTGGGGAGCACTACGTGCGTCCCACAGGTTTCCTCCTTTTTTAATGCTGCCCACTGTGGGTGGCATTGAAGAAGGACACACGCAGTGCTCTGACACTTGGAACGCAGAAGGAAGAGGTGAGTTAATTATTTCCTCCAAGGCTGCTGCTGATGCACTGCTGCAATATTTGGAGGGGGAGCATCGATAGGGGACCCAGGTGGGGGGGGTCTGACTGATCCCACACCACCACTGTGCCAGCTGCACCCCCTTCCTGGCTGCTACTCCTTCCATTTCACCTTATGGTGCCCCCCCCCCCAGGCCAGGTTCGCGGTGGCAAGCTGCCAGGCAGGCAGGGGTGTGCTTACATAGAAATAAATATGGCATCACCATATGCTTTTCACTTCAGGTGTACTTTAAAGCGGACCCAAACTCTTGCACGGCACACAAAGAAAAGTCTTCATTCCACATATAGTTGCTAAAGAAATTCACTTCTCTGTGTTCTGTGTTTGTTTAGGCAGATCAACCCTTCCAATTAATCCTTTTGAGCAACTGTGAATAGACTGGAGCTCTGCCCAGGCAGTTCTCCATATAGTAAACACTGAGTCTTAACCCTTTCAGTGCCTTCTGCAAAAAGTGAAACCAAATAAAACTTCAGGGTTTTTTAAGATTCCCCTAAACTGTAATGGTACCCATACACAGTACAATAAAAACGTTTGATTTCCCCATCTTTTTGACCAAAACGATTGAATCGAATGAAAGTTGAAAAGAATCTTTTTTTTTCACTCAAGAAAAACAAATAATTATCCCCTTTTTCTATAAAAATCTGATCACACATGTTGGAAAAAGTCTTTATATTTGAGCTAATGGAATAATCAAACTAAATTATCTAATTGAAAAAAATGAAAAATTGCACCATGTATGGGCACTCGAGGTCTAGTGAGGGCACAGGGCGGCAGCATGGGGCTTGTGGAAGCCCCAGGTAAGTTAAACTTTTTATTTTTTCCAGCGTTAAGGTTCCCTTTAAGCAACCATCAATCAAAACGTACTAAAAAATAAGGTGGGAAATATATCTCATTAATGTTTATTGGGAACATGTTTTTCTTGAAGCTGCTGAAAATGCTGAAATGGGTAAAAAATAAAGAGAAATAATTCATGAGATAAGTTTTGTAAAACAACCCGAAACTCCTGGCATTATACACTTCAATGCAACAATGGAATTCCTTTTTGTTTTTTTGTTTTTACCTGTGCCACACCACAACACTGAAACTCTCACACTAGAGAGACATAATAGCGTACACCAGGTACACTAACACAGTTATTCCAGCAATTTTTACATTTATAGTCTACAATTAAAGCCATGTTATTTGGAGCTGAAGGAGTGTATTTTTTGATATTTTGGAACATTCTTATTTTTGCATAATGATTATCTGATTGTTATTTACACAATGACTTACAAACCTGCCTTCAGATTCTTGGCTTGCATTGCATATAGGCAGTCATGACGTTCGTACCTTTAGCTCCAAACTTAACATTTTGGTGGATAATTGGTACAACTGCAGAGATTTTATATTTTGCTTATGAAAAAAAAACCAAGATAAAAATAAAGCCGTTTTTTAAGTATTATTTCTGGAATAATGTTTAAAATATTAATTATGACCAGTATTGCAGTGAGTGCCATTAAAATTATTTAAAAAGCAACATAGTAACAAAGGATATATATATATATATATATATATATATATATATATATATATATATATGTTCTCTGTTCTATGTTAATTGTGTAAAGGATATTCAAGGTGAATGACTGTAATAAATAGTGATGGTCATATACAGGAAAACTCATGGAGAAGCATGTGATCAGTTTGGTCAGGTGATAGATATGCAAGTTTCTGATTTTCTAGTCATGATCGTGTGCTAAAGCAGGATGTGATCGCAGCACATCAGAGCTTTGCAAATTTATCAGCTGATCAAACAAATCGCATGCCTCTCCATGAATTCTCTGAGACATGATTATCACTAGTAATCAAGCTTTCCCTGGTGCCTCCATGTCGGCATACTCATGGGTTAGCTCCGCCCCTCTAACCCCTATAGGACCAATCAAAATTCTATATATATATGGTCCCTACCCCTTCCACCTCATTCTTTTTTCCGTCCTCAGACACTATAGGACCTGTGTCTGTTAAAGTTTTAGGTTAAGCTATTTTTCTTTAGGTTTTGGTATTCTTCCCCTTGCCCATGCCACAGGTTAAGCTTCCTGTGTAATGGGCTGCTAAATGCGTCCAATTGTACCCCTGTACCTGTACCTGTACCGGGTATTTCAGGTGGAGCTGCCTCAGTTTCCAGCTAAATGCGGAGTGGAAGCGTCCAGGAGGATTCTAGGGGCATAGAGAAGCTGGAGAGCGGAGCAGCAATGTCGCGCTTTGGTTCCGACATCTGCGCGGATGAAGCAGGTAAGATGGGCGGCTGTTTTTGGGCAGAGCGGTATTGGAGCGGCAAAAGCTCTGAAGCATGTTCCCGGCGTGCGGAAATGGCGTCTGGGCATGCGCGAGCCGCCGGAAGTTCTCATCTGAGGGACCAGGGAGTGTGGCGGCCATCTTTGTTGTGGGCATAATGCCCTAGTATTGCGTGACCACGCTGGAGACGGCGGGGGCGGCCTATTTAAAGTCGGCCAGATAGCTCAGTGTAAGGCTGACCAGCTGGCAGGCGGATGGGCTGCTAGTTTTGCTGTTTATATTGCACAATTGTTGTAAAGTATTGTTGGCTTACCCTCATTCCGGAGACAGGACTAATGGAGGAGGGAGAAGCTTCTGATAATTCTGGAGGTAATTAGCAGTTTTTTGTCTAGGGTGTGCAATAGGTATACAGCATACCTTAATGATCATACGAGGAGCATGTCTGCTTAGTTATTTATGTATTTATTTGTTTATTTTTTTCCTTATAGTGGACGCTTCCGCTGAGGTTGGCGATCATTATGGACCTTCTGGGTAAGGGGAGAGTAAAAAAAAAAAAAAAAAAAAAAAAAAAGCTTGCTTATGCAGGATCACTGAGCTCATGAATATATAAATTATGTTTTTCAGCTCTTATGTGATTCCACCGGGACAAGGAGGTGCTAATAGCCCTCGGTCACAGTCACGGCACAGAAGTGGAGGATCTTACCGAAGCAGACAGTCAAGATCAAAATCTCATTATGGCCCTTCAACCTATTACGATAAACAACATAGATCATCACGCCATTCAAGATCCAGATCTAGATCCCCGAGAAAGCAATCAATGCCAGATAAGGGCCAGTGCTGGGCATGCCCGGGGGTGGCTATGCGGGGAAAAACCTTATGCTCATCTTGCCTAGGTCAAGTGGCAAAAGAGAATGAAGCAAAGACAGAAGATCTGGTGGAAGTAATAAGGAGAGTAGTGAGAGAGGAAGTAGCCACGCTCTCCTCATCAGCAAGTACGTCACAAGCTGAGGCAAATACGACAGAAAGGCAACCAGATCCAGAGGCATCAGACGAGGAACTGTCTTCAGGCCTCTTTAGCTTCTCTCTTACGGCACCTTTTATCTCCGCGGTAAAGGAGGCTCTGGAATGGAAGGACCCTCCTGAGGAACAACCGCAGAATAAGGAGTACTATACTCATCTGTCTAAGAAACATTGTTCTTTTCCCTTGATGAGAGAAATTAAAAATATCGTGTTGGAAGAATGGGAGAAAGTGGAGAACAAGACATCCCTACACAATAAGTTTTCGAAGCTGTATCCAATTAAAGAAGAAGAAGCTCCTTTCTTATCCTCTCCACCGATAATTGATGCCTCACTCTCAAGATTAATGAAGCATGTCACCCTACCAATGGAGAATACAGTAACTTTCCAGGATATCCTGGATAGGAGAATTGATAATGATTTGAAGAAAGTCTATCTTACAACTGGACAAATCTGTAAACCTGCTATAGCACTGACATCGGTTGGAAAGGCATTAAGTGTCTGGATCGCCAATATAGAAGAGGCAATTGAGAAAGGAGTGGATCCATCAGAGATAATTACAGCATTAGATGATTTGAAGCTTTCAGCTGACTTCATCAGTGAAGCCGCAATGGATACCTTGAGGGCTGCGTCTAGAGTAATGTTGAACTCGGTAACAGCTAAAAGGGCCTTATGGCTGAAGCACTGGAAGGCAGATATGGGATCAAAACAGAGCTGGGTGAAGATTCCTTTTGATGGTTCGTCACTGTTTGGCAAAGAGATGGACAAGGCCATTACAAGAGTGACAGGAGGAAAATCGGGACTGCTACCGCAAGATAGACCAGTAAAGAAGAACTATCCAAGTACAAAAAGACAGCCGACAAACAGATTCTCTGATGCCAAGAGTTATAGACCAGGAAGGTCATTTAGGAAGAACTGGAGAAGCACTCAGGCTAACCTGGCAAGGTCCCTAAAATCATCAACCAAGCCCGGAGGACAGCAAAAGCAGCCTTTTTGAAGGTGCGCCCGCCCAAGCGGTGACAGAAGGATCAAGGCTAAGATCATTTGTCAAAGTTTGGGTGGAGAAGATTCGAGACCCATGGGTACATTCGGTGATAAAGAATGGGCACAAATGGACTTTTCGGAGGTTACCGCAAGACAGATGGGTTCCTACAAGAATCCCAGCAGATACAGAGGAAAAGCAGGTATTGTTGAAATACGTCCAGTCCTTGGTACGACAGAAAGTAGTACTACCGGTGCCGACTTCGGAAAAATTCGAAGGGATCTATTCGCCTCTGTTTATGGTACAGAAGAAATCAGGAGGATTCAGGCCGGTTATAGATCTGAAATATCTGAACAGGTCGATAAAGGTGCCCAGATTCAAGATGGAATCATTACAATCGATAATATTGGCAATATCCCCGGGCGACTGGATGATGTCCATAGACCTTCAAGATGCCTATTACCATATACCCATACATCATCAATATCAAAAGTATCTGAGATTTTCTCTAGGGAACAACCATCTACAGTTCTGTTCGCTGCCATTCGGACTTTCAACCTCTCCTCGGACATTTACAAAGATACTGGTGTCAGCAATAGCCGAACTAAGGACGCAGGGAGTAAAAGCTCATCATTACCTGGACGACATTCTGGTAGTGGCAAGATCAAAAGAAGATCTACTGAAAGACTCAAAGAAAGTAATAGACTTCCTGACCGACTTGGGTTGGGTTATCAATCTAAGCAAAAGCCAGTTCGAACCAAGCAGAATACTGACATATCTAGGCGCAGTGTTCAATACAGTGAACGATTCAGTATCCCTACCAGACGCAAAGGTTCAAGACCTGATTCACAAAGTCAGATGGATTTTCCATCAACACTCATTGACGGCAAGAACATGTATGCATGTGCTAGGATTAATGTCTTCAGCCATAGTAATGGTGAAATGGAGCAGGTGGCACATGAGACCTCTGCAAGACTTATTTCTAAGTCAATGGAACCATCACTCGATGACACAGTTAATCAAGATATCTCAAAAAGTCAGGATGTCCCTTCTGTGGTGGATGCAGCAGCAGAACTTATGCAATGCCAATCAGTTATCTCCATATCACTGGATCATTGTTACATCGGATGCCAGCAGGATGGGCTGGGGAGCACATTGTATGAACAAATGGGCCCAAGGGAGATGGAACAATCCCCAGACGGAGGTTGTATCCAATATTCTGGAGTTGAGAGCAGCCTTCAGGGCAACTCAAGCCTTTGCTCATCTATTGATCGGACATGCAGTTTGTATCCAAATGGACAACAAGGCGGCAGTGGCCTACGTGCAGAAGCAGGGAGGCACCAGGAGCAAGTCTCTAATGAAGGAAGTGGAACCACTCATGCGGTGGGCAGAGAAGAGTCTATTGTCACTAAGAGCTGTGTACATTCCAGGGAATCAGAATGCACGTGCAGATTTTTTGTCCAGACACCGGATAGAGAACAACGAATGGATGTTGAAAAAGGAGATCTTCCAGATGTTAGTGCAACGTTGGGGTCTGCCGCAGCTGGATTTGTTCGCCTCAGATCTGAACTGCCAATTGCCAAGGTTCTTCTCCAGATTCCCGTCCAAGAAGGCGGAGGGAGTGGATGCAATGACTCAGGCATGGAGGGCGAATATGATCTACGCTTTTCCCCCGACTCCGCTTATATTGAGGTTCTTGAACAGACTTCAAGCAGAGAATGTGGAAGCGATAGTGATAACTCCATTCTGGCCAAAGAGGCCATGGTTTCCGTTACTTCTCAAAATGTCAGTGGCACCCCATTGGAAGCTTCCCCTGTTATCAGACCTCTTGTCTCAAGGAGAACTGAGACATCAGCATATTCACAGAATATCGTTGACTGCGTGGAGATTGAGAGGGAAAATTTGTTGAAAGCAGGATTTTCACAAACAGTGGCAGAAACATTGCTAAAAGCAAGAAAGTCCTCTACGAATAATACCTACTATAGAGTATGGAGAAGATTTATTGAGTTCTCTTTACAGAAGAGAGTGGATTACCTTACTCCCTCAGTACCACACGTCTTGGAGTTCCTGCAAACAGGTTTCGATATAGGACTGACTGTAAGAACACTCAGAGTACAGGTTTCAGCAATATCAGCATTAGTTGGCACACAACTGGCATCACACAGATTGGTGCAGCAGTTTTTCCAGGCCATCATGAAGTTGAGACCGCCGTTACAGAAAATATGTCCAAGTTGGGATCTTCCCTTGGTTCTGGAATATTTATCTTCTGAAGTATTTGAACCTCCAGAGAAATGTTCAGTGTGGAACATGACCTTAAAGATGGCTTTTCTGATCGCAATTTCATCAGGAAGAAGAGTATCAGAAATAAGGGCACTGAGTTGGAAAGAACCCTTCTTGAGCTTCTTTCAAGACAGAGTGGTACTAAGACCAATGTCACATTTCCTTCCAAAAGTGATATCAGTAAAGCATCTGAATCAGGAATGGACGTTGCCAGCCTTTCCTATGGAAGATGGGTTTCCTAATGGGCATCCATTAGATGTGGCAAGATGGTTGCAATTGTATCTTCAGGTAACCAGTACATTCCGAAATTCGGATCACCTGTTTGTGAATCCAGCAGGTCCAAGGAAAGGAAAGGAAGTCGCCATTAGGACCATAGCAGCATGGCTGGTCCGACTGATTAAGGAAGCATATAGAGCCAGAGGGTCAGAAGCACCTTCTTCTACCTCAGCACATTCGACGCGGAGTATCTCTTCCTCTTGGGCAGCAGCGACTGGAGTCTCGTTGATAAATATTTGCAAGGCAGCAAATTGGTCGTCGCCTAACACATTTATAAATCATTACAGAGTGAATCCAGCTCTGTTGACTTCTGTTAAATTTGGACAGAGTGTTTTATCAGCAGTACATAAATAGTTGTTGATAGCACCCACCCGTTTGGTCTCTTATTACTACTATGCAAATCCCATGAGTATGCCGACATGGAGGCACCAGGGAAACGGGAAAATTGATACTTACCTGTAATTTTCCTTTCCTGGTGCATCTCCATGTCGGCATACGTCCCACCCTGGTCCATCGTGTCTGAGTTCTAAATTATTAGAATGAGGTGGAAGGGGTAGGGACCATATATATATAGAATTTTGATTGGTCCTATAGGGGTTAGAGGGGCGGAGCTAACCCATGAGTATGCCGACATGGAGATGCACCAGGAAAGGAAAATTACAGGTAAGTATCAATTTTCCCGTTTACTTACCTGGGGCTTTTTGTAGCTCCTAGAAACCTGCGTGGTCCCTGGGCATGGACCTTTTGCCAGAAGCATCCTGTGCATGCGAGGGCACCGCACACAATCACCCATCACCGGGAGCATCCTGCGCATCGACCACATGTGCCTGCATATGCACAGAAGCCACCCACCCACTAGGTTGGCGATCATTATGGAGGGAACACCTGGACAGTGGAGAATTGTCAAACTGTGTTGAGGGACCACACAGGCTTCTGGGGCTGGAAGAAGCCCCAGGTAAGTAAAGCTTTATTACAACCATTCCCCTCGGATATCCTATAACATCTATTTTAGCAAGTAATTTTCTACTGTCATGGTCACTAATGTTTCTAATTGTAAGAAACTGATATTTCTTCATGTAAGACATGGGTTCTTCAATTTAGTTGTTACTTTCCTCATGCATATTAGAAACTTGTCAGTTTTCTGTAGATATGGTTATTTTTCTAATGTCAGAATTATAAACACATACAAACATTAAACAGTAAAGTGTTGGATTACATTGCATTATAACTTGCATATAACGAATGGTTCTATTTGTTGCTAAATATTCGCACCACACAAAAGGTCGTCTTTGCTCCTAAAGTTAAAGGGAACCTAAACTGAGAGGGATATGGATGTTTCCTTTTAGACAATACCGGTTGCTTTTCAGTCCTGCTGATCTCTTTGGCTGAGTAGTGGCTGAATCACACGCCTGAAACAAGCATGCAGCTAATCCAGTCTGACTTCAGTCAGAGCACCTGATCTGCATGCTTGTTGAGGGGCTGTGGCTAAAAGTAGAGACACAGAATCAGCTGGACAGTCAGGCAACTGGTATGGTTTTAAAAGGAAAAATCTATAGCCTTTTCAGTTTAGGTTCCCTTTAAGTACTCAGATAGAATGCAGGTATATACTATTTCAGAACCTCTGGACTATATCGCACTCCAGTAGGCAATTCACCATCACCTTTCACCATAAATCAGGCTTAGGGCCGGTTCATATTTAGCGTTTTGCCAGCGATCGGCTCCGCAACCGTGATTTGCCCGATTTGCACTTGTGATTCGAAAATCACAGAGAATAGAATAGAACGAGAATCACAGAGCAATCGCCCCCAAAACGCTGCATGCAGTGTGTTTGCGATTAATCGAAATCGCTACCGCTGCATGTTGGAATTAAAGTATGATATGCTTGAATTTGAAGCCCTCAGTTACTTTAGATAAATGGCCTTAATAAAAAGACTTGCTATGCAGAGTTTTTCTTTAAGGATAATTTCTCTTAGAGAGAAATAGAGGCATTTCTAGAAGCACAATGTTCAGTAGAACATTGGCGTCAATTCACCAGAGGTTACCAACCTATTTATCTCTTGGGAGGTCATTTACCTCCTGTGATATCTCCAAATAGCAATTCTCCAGAAGTATAGGGGAAAATATCGACAGAGAGAAATGCAAGAGATAAATGTGAGATAAGTATGAGATAAATAAGTGATAGTTAGTAGTTAGTTTTCCTCCAAATCACAATTCACCAGGGAAGAAAGGGGGTGTGGTCATTCGTTATTTTTTCATCTCTTTATCCCCTGAATGAACCTGGAGATATCGTGGTTTTCACACAGCAGCTGCTGCTGTGGAAGATGGAGCCTTTTGAGCTTACTCTGTTAGGCCCGGTGCACACCAAAAACCGCTAGCAGATCCGCAAAATGCTAGCTGATTTTGAAACGCTTTTTCTTATTTTTCTGTAGCGTTTCAGCTAGCATTTTGCGGTTTTGTGAAGCGTTTTTGGTGTAGTAGATTTCATGTATTGTTACAGTAAAGCTGTTACTGAACAGCTACTGTAACAAAAACCGCCTGGCAAACCGCTCTGAAGTGCCGTTTTTCAGAGCGGTTTGCGTTTTTCCTATACTTAACATTGAGGCAGAAACGCCTCCGCAATCCAAAATCTGCAGCAGCCTGGGAGTATGCGTTTCTGCAAAACGCCTCCCGCTCTGGTGTGCACCAGCCCATTGAAATACATTACCCAAGCGTATCCGCAGCCGCAAGCGGATCGCAAAACGCAGCCGAACCGCTCTGGTGTGCACTAGGCCTTAGAGCTTGCTTCTATTATGAGGAGACGAAGGCGCAGGAGGAGGGTCTGTTTAATCGCCCCTCGTATTTTTCGTGAAAGAACAGTTCTTGATAATTTTAATGAGACAGAGGTGGTGAAGAAGTTCAGACTCACTCGTGATATGATTTATGATATGAAAGGCGGGAATACTCTGGTCAGGTAGTGGTAAAACTCCGCCTCCTACCCACAATGCTTCACTTTCAAGCTTACAGAGAGGAAAAGTATCCCATGTAAATCATTAATACCGATTACCTAACTCTCTGCTTTCTCACACTTTCCTCATGCATGTCTCTCCATTATCCCCTGCTATCTAACATTTTTCTCTCTGTCCTCTCACACTGGTGAATTGACTCCTGAGTGTTAAAATACCTCCGGAGATAAACTACCTACCTTTTTTCTCTTAGTAAATCCTCTCTGGTGAATTGACGCCATTGTGTGTGTCTTCCACAAGGCCGGAGCGCCGGATCAGCTGTACCGGATGTACCGGCATCCAGGCTTCAGCGGGGTATTCATGCCCTTTAAACCCCCAGCAATCAAGAAAATACTCAAAATAATTTGAATCGTACTTTTTCACCAACTTGTAGGTACTTTTCCAATTGTAAAACGCTTACAAGTTATTTTAAATAAAATATGAAATGATATCCTAGGAGATAACTCAGGAGAAAAACTTAATTGCATATGGGCCAGGGCGCTTATTCAATTACCTTTTTCTCCTACGTTTTCTCTCAGGAGATAATTTCTCATCTTGGTCCATATGCAATGAACTTTTTCTCCTAAGAGTTTTCTACTAGCTGCGTTTTCTCCTTGTCAGTAAACTGCCTTTTAAACCACTACAAGCGAGAAAATACTCAAAATAATTTTGATGGTATAGCAATTGCTAAGTGCTGAAAAGCTATTTTAAAAAGGAGTATACAATATTTCTCTTAGGAGAAAACTCAGGAAAAAACATAATTGCATATTGGGCCCTTCTGTTTAAAAAAACGTTTGCACTCTGTGATTGAAAAAGTACCAAAAAGTAGGTGAAAAAGTGCTGTCAAAATTAGTTCTTGCTTGCTGGTGGCTTAAAAGGCATTTTATTTAAAAGAAGATATCATCTAGGAGAAAATTTAGGAGAAAAAGTGAAATGGATTGGGCCCACAGTTCTATAAATAAATATATAAAACTTCAACTTTTAATTTCTATTTAACAAATTCTGTTATTGTGAATTTAAATTCCAGATGAACGACATCGTTATTGTATTATGTTGCTCTTCTTATTCATGAATTTTAAACTGCTGGAACAGAAAGAGTCCATAACAATTGCAAATCTGTTAAATGGCATTTGCAGTTTAATGACACACATTTTCTAGCGGTAGTTTTGTTGTTGCCGTCTCTGGGGGCTGCCACCTGCCAGAGGTACACAGTAACTCGCAGGTGTGCATTCACGTTGTCCTCTGCCGTGCATTAGGATGATTACGGTATTTGTGATCCCTCAAAGCTAACTAATTTTCTGGCCACAATTCTTCTAATTGCATTGCTAAATCCAGCTGTCACTCTAAGATAAAAGCAAATGCAAATATTTCAAATTTGGTTTTCGCAATTATTGTACTATCCAGATACAAAATGCTTGAAAATAATTACATAATGAATTTCAAAAGTGTGCCATGTTTATAACATGTTCAACTTAAAGCTTTGGAAAAACTAAAGGAGAAACCGAGAGCCTGATATAGTGCAGTATGTACTGTATTAGCAAGTACATTTACTTCCAAGTGAGGGTTACCTCATAGGCAACCACTGTAATTGCAGGTGGGGTGAACAAACCTAAGCCCACTTGGGTTAAAGGATACATGAGGTGCATAAATAAAATTATTTGTACTTACCTGGGGCTTCTTCCAGTCCCTACAAGTCTTGTGTGTCCCTCGCTGCAGCTCCAGTCTTCTCCCATCTCCCACTGGCAGCCTCTGAAGATCGCTGACACACGAATGGGTGGAAGTCTTCTGAGCATGTGCAGGCCTGCACCCACACCACTCGTAAATGTCCCCACATCAGCAGAACCGTAGTGCGCCTGCACAGTACTACTGTGCAGGTGCAGTACGCTCCCGATGACATGGACGCACGCTTGCGCATATATATGTTAATTGTACATATCTGACACATAATTGCATTCCAGCGGTTCTGGAGGTGTGTTTAGCTTTCAGGGACATAAAGGGATAATTTGCATATTAAGCAGTGATGCACTATGGGATACCTCAGAAGCACACTCCAACCTGAATAATCACAAATACCTTCTGTTTTAAGAAGGGAAATTTCTGTTTTGCATATCATTTTAGTAAGAGGGCTTTTTGTTCCTTTTTAACCCCTTACACACTCCTAGAAGTTCTGGTTCACAATAAGCTTGCTGGGCAATGTGTTACATCGGCTGTGTGTTGAGGGACATTTCTGGCACCTCCACAGGAGCTTATTTCTGTTTTCCTGAGTAGCACAAGAACGTGTAGCTTTACAAATGTACACAGGCCAATTAAGCAAAGTGTTTTTGGGGAGCAAATGATGAAAAGTGATTTTACTGAATATTTGTATGTTGAAATTAGGAGAGCTGATAATGAATGACACAAAAAATACAGCTTTGATTGTAACTATCCCTTTTTGAGGTGCAGTGCAAGCTCATTTTTATCAAAAGCATCTGGAAAAAAAACATGGCTTTTAAGTACAATTTTCCTTGTTTGATGGTGAAGAGGATCATAAAATAAATATAGAAATAAAAAGTCACTTGGTGTGAAAGGAAGCAGATAAAAGAGTGTGACTACTTACAGCACAGAAGGAAGCAGCAAGAAGGGCCTAAAAGTCAACTTCTAAGCAGGCTGTGTATGTACAGCAAAGGAAAACTTCACAAACCAATCCAATCCAGTTTATAAAGCAGCCAACCAGAATGATCTGTGCATTTTTATAGGTACCACTTTTTGCCAGAGAGGTAGCAATTCAGGAATCCGCGATATTTTGGGATGAAAATGCATGAAAGTCTTAAAAGAAGCACAGTATGGGTGGAGCAGCTTGATGGTCACAATGCACGATATCAGTTTTTTTACTATATATAATCAAGTGGATAAAAACAAGAACTAATTAAATTCTATTTTTGACTAAGGTACATATGATCAATACATTACAATTGTAATATTGATTGGGAAAAGCTGTCATTTTTCTGATCAATGTGGGTAGGCATGAGGGAGAGAAGTAGGCATATGCAGCACTCATGCATCATTGCCATAGCTTTTGAACTGCATGGAGCAGTGCGAAGTTAGCAGCAGAAAAGATTAGACTGGCATTTCATCAGATGTCTGTTGACAGTGGCCGTGTAGTGTACTGGTTAAGGGCTCTGCCTCTGACACAGGTGACCTGGGTTCAAATCACAGCTCTTCCTGTTCAGTAAGTCAGCACCTATTCAGAAGGAGACTTTGGGCAAGACCCCCTAACACTGCTACTGCCTATAGATCGAGCCCTAGTGGCTGCAGCTCTGGTGCTTTGAGTCCACCAGGAGAAAAGTGCAATATAAATTTTCTGTGTCTGTCACCCGAGAGTATATCAACTGATGAACAGTGACCCGGGTAAACAAAGATATCAGTTAGCTATAAATTGCTTACTCAATCTAAAATCCTTCTGACAGTGTATGGTGGACTTTGAAAAACACCAGCCAGCTTGGCCACTCTCAGTGAGTAATACTAGGTACACACGGGGCAATTTCCAGTCAGATCAACAGGTAATCTGATGGGAAGTTGCATCATGTGTACATGTCCAAACTGCTCGCGATAAATAACAGGATCTTTTTACAACCTTACTTTACAAAATCAATCCATTATCAATCAGTAGCATGTCGGACAAGTCAGAAATAATTGGTGCGATCTGTTGATGGGTAGTAGCACTGTGTGTGCCTAGCATTAGAATTCAGCATGACAACACTATTCAAAAATCATTAAAATAACATTAATCCACACATAACATCTGCAGTGGAGAGAGAGGAGAGGTCGACAGCCTTTTCACACCTCAATACATGGTGCTTTGTTAGGACAATGAACCCCAAAAGTCAAACACATTGAAGTGGTCTGAAAGTCAACATTTTCTCTTTGCTCTAAAAGATTATTTACAGCCTTAAATCAACTAGCACAAAAAATGATTATGATCCACATCCGAATAGGAAATAACATTATCTTTTGTTTACATTCCTTTGTTGTTACATTTCTAGCTGTGCTGAAAAGGAGCTGTCTCTGCTTCTAGCATGCAAAACAGTGAGAAGAGCTCACTAGAAGATTTTAATATATAATTAAAGCAACAATGAATACATTGCAATGGCAGCTTTCAGAGCAGATACACTGTACTTTGGAAACGTGTAATTTGTACATTGACAATATTACTTGTGCACAAAAGCAAATATGGTAACTGAATGGGTAATAAAAAGTAGGAAAACACATTTTTATTGAATGTTATGTGAGAGTTAAAACTGACACTTAATTTATGTAACGATCGGTGTCAGCACGCAGAGAGAATCTGATTATCGGTGATCTGCAGTATCACCAAGAATACAGATTATACCTGATTATTGATGATCTGCAGAATCACTGATAATCTAAGTATAACTAACCTCTGGACACCTTTATAATGTGAGTGTTTGGTACAACAGTAATGACTTTGAGTAAGACCACCCGAGGAGCAGGTGGTCTCAGGCAGTATGGGCGACACTGCCTTTGAGAAGTGCAAAAACCGTCCAACAGCCTGAGACCTCCAAAGGGGTGGAGTCCCAGGCTGAAGGTAGGAGTGACACCTGAAAGGTGGATGTCACTAACAGGTCTGGAGACTATCTCTTAAGGAGAGAGATAGCTCTCAAGGTCGGGCAAGCCAGGTCGGCAACACACAGACAGACAAGGTACATAGACAGAAGGCTGATTCGGTATCCAAAGGCAGGCAGGGTTTGGCAACAGATAATCAGATATGCGTAGGTACCGAATCAGAAAGCAGAGGGATAGTCAGGAATGCAATAGGTCATAACAGATATCAACAATGCCTAGACTTGGGTGTGAGGTCCGTGGTCTCTACACCCTGGAACTAGTCTGAAGTATAATATGATGGTACAGAGTATTCCTAGACTTCAGTGTGAGGTCCATGGTCTCGACACCCTGGAACTAGACTGGAGAATAACAGAATGATAACACAGAGTCCCTAATCTTGGGTGTGAGGTCCGTGGTCTCGACACCCTGGAACTAGTCTGAAGTATAACAGAATGATAACACAGAGTCCCTAATCTTGGGTGTGAGGTCCGTAGTCTCAACACCCTGGAACTAGTCTGAAGTATAACACAATAATACACAGAAGTAATCTGGCTCAGTGTGAATTCCCAGGTCCTCCTGGTTCTAACATACTGTTGGATCTGACTAAGGTCTGAGTGCTTCCACGTAGTGTTCGCAACGGCAGACAACTTGAGACTGACCAGCAGTGACTATATATAGCGCGGTGCTCTCCAGCGCCACCCATCCGCGATCAACCAATAGCCACTTGCTTTGAGGTCAGCTGACCAACCTGGTAAGCTGATCCCTCCTTGTTTGTCATAAAGGTTCTGCCTCTCAGCGCGTATTCCTCAGCCTGTGTGAACTAACAGGCCCAGCCACACCAGACGCACGCTGCTGCGTGCAAACCGCCGCGCTGGACGCGGAATCAGCCGCCTTGCCGCCAGTACACGTGGCAGCTTTTCCGTGTTTTATCTCAGCACCCCCCTGAGGAGTGGACTCCAGACACTTCCCACCAGGCTTTCCAGGGTGCAAGTCATGGAATTCTTTCTTCAATTCCTCTGCATGCATACGACAGTCTGGCACCCAAGTTCTCTCCTCTATGCCATATCCCTTCCAGTGAACCAGATACTGCACGGAGTTCTGCTCAAGCCGTGAGTCCAGAATCTTTTCAATCTCATACTCAGGTTGGTCATCAATCAACACAGGGGGGGGGGAGAGCAGAATCCACGTGCACCGCCGGCTTGAGTAAGGACACATGGAAACATCTCACACCTGGCATGCTGGTAGGGAGATCAATGGCATAAGTGACATTATTGATCTTTCTGGCCACTGGAAAGGGACCCACAAATCTAGGGCCTAACTTGGGCGACAGTTGCTTTAGAGCCAAATGTCGTGTGGACACCCAGACAAAGTCCCCTGGAGAGAATTCCCATTCAATGGAACGTCTCTTGTCAGCCTGTTTCTTCTGGTTCTGAAAAGCCTTCCACAAATTTCTTTTCACTATTCCCCAAATTTGCTTTAAGGACCTCTGCCAATTCTCCAGGGCTGGGAACGGAGTAGAAGACACGGGCAATGGGGCAAACTTGGGTGACCTTCCCGTCACTACCTGAAATGGGGAAAATCCTGAAGAGGAACTTTTCAGATTGTTGTGTGCAAATTCTGCAAACGGCAAGAATTTTGCCTAGTCGGTTTGTGCATCTGCAACATAACATCTCAGAAACTGTTCCAGGGACTGATTGACTCTTTCGGTCTGGCCATTGGTCTGTGGGTGGTAACCTGATGAGATAGAAAGATCCATGTCTAACTGATGGCAGAATGCCCTCCAAAACTTAGATACAAATTGGACTCCCCGCCCTGACACTATATTTTCCGTATTGCCATGCAGCCGGAAAATGTGCTGGATGAAGAGATCAGCCAATTCCTGGGCCGAGGGGAGTCCTTTTAGGTGGACAAAATGAGCCATTTTACTCAATCGATCGACTACCACCCAAATGACCGTCATGCCCTCAGACCTGGGGAGTTCACCCACAAAATCCATGGACAAATGGGTTCACGGTTCACTCGGAACTGGTAAAGGCTGCAATGTTCCAACAGGTGCCTGACGGGAAGGTTTGCTCCTAGCACACACTGCACACTCTCTTACATACTCCTTACAGTCTGTTGCCAATGATGGCCACCAAGCACATCTAGCAATTAGATCCTGAGTTCTGGTGGCCCCCGGGTGCCCAGCATTCTTGTGGGAATGAAACAGCTGCAACAGTTGTAGGCGAAAAGGCAATGGTACAAACATGACCCTCTCAGGCTTCCCTTCTGGAACATCCTGTTGAAATGGACTCAGAGTGACAGTCCAGTCCTTCCAGGTCTCAGTGGCTGCCAGGACCACCTTCTGAGGTATAATGGTCTCAGGGTCTGAGGGCTGTGCTGTCTCGGGCTCAAAACACCTGAATAAGGCATCAGCCTTGATGTTCTTACTACCAGGGGTATACGTGATTACAAATCTGAATCTTGAGAAAAATAACGACCACCGGGCCTGTCGGGGGCTAAGTCTTTTAGCGCCCTCAATGTACTCCAAATTTTTGTGGTCAGTGTACACAGTAATTGTGTGTTCTGCCCCTTCTAGCCAATGTCGCCATTCCTCAAAGGCCAACTTGATGGCTAGAAGTTCCCGATTGCCTATATCGTAGTTTTTCTCTGCGGGTGAAAACCTACGGGAAAAATAGGCACAAGGATGCAGTTTTCCCTGTAAACCGGAACGCTGAGACAGCACAGCCCCTACCCCTACCTCTGAGGCATCTACCTCCACGATAAAGGGAAAGGTGACGTCTACATGTCTCAATATGGGTGCAGAACAGAACAATTTCTTCAGAGTGGAGAAAGCAGCATGGGCCTCTGGGGACCAGTGATGAGTATCTGCCCCTTTCTTGGTGAGACTGGTGAGAGGTGAGATCACCGTAGAGTACCCCTTTATGAATCTCCTGTAGTAGTTGGCGAACCCCAGGAATCTCTGGAGTGCCTTCAACCCTACAGGCTGAGGCCACTCCAAGACAGCAGAAACCTTTCCAGTGTCCATAGAGAGGCCAGAGGTCGAGATTATGTACCCCAGAAAGGCAACAGAAGTCACTTCGAAAATGCACTTTTCCAGTTTAGCATACAGCATATTCTGTCTCAACTTTCGTAGCACAAACCCAACATGTTTCCTGTGTTCTGAGATGTTGGAAGAGAAAATCAGTATATCGTCTAAGTATACCAAGACGAATTTGCCCAACACCTCTCTAAACACCTCATTAATCAGCTCTTGGAAGACGGCCGGGGCGTTACACAACCCGAAGGGCATCAGTAGGCACTCGTAATGCCCGTCGGGTGTGTTAAAGGCCGTCTTCCATTTATCACCGTCTCAGATACGCACCAGGTTGTATGCACCCCTCAAATCCAGCTTTTAGAAAATCTTAGCATTGGTGACCTGGGTAAACAAATCGTCAATTAGAGGCAAAGGATAACGATTTTTTTACTGTAATCTTATTTAAGCCCCGATAATCGATGCATGGACAGAGGCCTCCATCTTTTTTTTTAACGAAAAAGAACCCTGCCCCTGCTGGTGACCGAGAGGGGCGAATAAACCCTTTAGCTAAATTTTCTCGGATGTATTCTTGCATAGCCAATTTCTCTGGCCCAGACAGATTATAGAGATGACCTCTGGGGGGCATACAACCAGACCTGAGATCAATGGGACAATCAAAAGGACGGTGAGGAGGAAGTTTATCTGCTGATTTGGGACTAAACACGTCCGCAAATTCTGAATACTGGCTTGGCAAACCTTCCACCCGAATCTTGATGTTACCCAAGGTTACCTTCGCTAAACAATGATGATGACAATGGGTAGACCAGCTCGTTAGCTGACCTGAAGCCCAATTGATCTGAGGAGAGTGAAGTTGTATTCTGTATAGAGGGAATCAAAAGGAACAATATCCTCTGAGGTGTGCCACAACACCCATATACACTCTATTCCAATACAAGGATATGTATATCAAGAACATTGAAGAAACTTGAAAAATATATATATATAAAAATACAATAAATCTTTATTGAAGACAACACTTGTGCAAAAATATTCATAAAAGGTATCCTTCAAGAAACATTTTCCATAGGAAAGAATGGCAAACATACAGCAGTGATTAACATCAAGATTAGTGCAAATGTAAATATTGAGGCGACAACGTCGACTTGTTTCGGGATAGACCCTTCATCAGGCCTCCACATGTAGAGATAAATCTAAAACCAAAAAATATAAAGCCATTAGGACCATGTGGTGATAAGATGCAACCAAAGAGTGAAGCATAATATGAGCTGGTGCAAAGAAAATAAAAAGTGCAAAAATAGAGAGTAATAATATACAGTACCACTGTTGTGACAAGGTTGTTAAAGTAAAGAAAGAAACAAGGAAAGAAAAAAGAATACCAGGAACCCTTAAGAAAGTAATAAGCAACAGATGCCACCAACAAAAATGGCAAACTCAAGACTGAAAAAGGGGGTACCTGTATAGTTAACACTTGTTCTTAAAAAAACATCTGGACAATATGAAGCCAGGTATGACCACCTATAAAATGTTAAGTATATATACACTCTATCACTAAGCTAATTAAAAAACCAGCAAGTAAAACACTTAAAGTGACCAATCAGTAACTATGGAAAATAGCAGGCGTTAATTAAATGCTCTGAAAAAATGGATAGAGCAGGCATCAAAAATAAAATAGATAAGATGAAATATAATGGCCACAGCGAATAAACTACTCTATAAAAATCACAGGCTCAATACAGTCTCATAGATATATCATAATACAATCACTATCTAAGCAATTGATAAATTAAAGACCACAAACTACTTACTCATCCAATATTCAAATACAGGAACCGCACATGGCAGGAGCTGGAGGAGAATGGCAACTAAGGTGGACAACACAGGGGTTTAAATATCCCTAACTCCACCCATAGGGGCTTCACTCAAGAACTCAAGAGCCAATCAAAGTAAAATATGACCAAATAATGGAAAACCGGATCAGGGAGGGTCAGACCACCAGAAATCCAGCCACAGAGCATGCTGGGCGGAAGTTACATCATGTGTAGTGATGCATACAAAAGTACGCATGGACCGCATATAAATACGCAAGGGACGCATACAAAAATACGCATGGATAATAAACTAGCAACATACAGCAGAACCTATGCGCCCATGCTGAAAAATTAACTCTTAAGGAAAAACATGTTTGTGAATCCCTGATGTATCCGACCCCCCAGAACCGCAACGCCACTAGTTGTCGCCTCAATATTTACATTTGCACTAATCTTGATGTTAATCACTGCTGTATGTTTGCCATTCTTTCCTATGGAAAATGTTCCTTGAAGGATACTTTTTATGAATATTTTTGCACAAGTGTTGTCTTCAATAAAGATTTATTGTATTTTTATATATATATTTTTCAAGTTTCTTCAATGTTCTTGATATACATATCCTTGTATTGGAATAGAGAGTGAAGTTGTAACCCCTGGCATGCCAAGAATGATCGTGGAAGTTGTCATTCCCAAAACCAAAAACTGTAGACTCTCTTTGTGCAACACCCCCACCGTAACCCTTAACTCTGGGGTCTGAGACAGGGGGTAGTTACTCTGCAGAGGAGAGTCGTCCACAGCAGTGACCAGAATCCGTTGATTCAAAGAAGAAATATGAACCCCCAATTTCTTAGCAAATTCGTAATCCATAAAATTGGCTGCTGAGCCAGAATCTAGGAAGGCCTCAGTGGCCACTGTTTGATCTCCCCAAGATATAGAACAAGGGAGAAGCAAACGTTTATCATCTAGAGGTAAAGACTGCGCGCCTAGGGTATTACCTCCGACTACACCTAGGTGGCAGCGTTTCCCGACTTCTTGGGACAATTCTGCACTCTGTGACCCTCCTCTGCACAGTATAAACAGAGCTGTTCTGTTTTTCTGCGATTCTGCTCTACCCGAGACAGTCTCGACTGACCAATCTGCATTGGTTCCGGTGGGGGTGAAATGGGTGGAGGAGAGGCGTAGGAAACATATCTCATATTGTTCCTACTCCGAGTCTGTTTCTGATAACGTAGACGACGGTCAACCCTGACTGCTAATGAAATGGCCTCATCAATAGATTTTGGCTCAGGATGACCCAGCATTAGATCAGATACTGCTTCTGACAACCCTGACAAGAAACAGTCCAGAAGTGCAAATGACCTCCATCTAGCTGAAACTGCCCACTTTCTGAACTCAGCTGCGTAAACTTCAACCGGATCCCTGCCCTGCCGCAAAGTCTTGTGCTTCCGCTCAGCGGTAGAGGCGATGTCCGGATCATCATAAATTATAGCCATAGCTTTAAAAAATTCCTCAACCGATGCTAGGGCCTCATTCCCTGTCTGGAGACAATATGCCCTGGTCTGGGAATCCCCTGAAAGCAGAGTCTTAATGAACGTAATTCTCTGTGCATCGGTTCCCGACGAATTAGGTCTCAACTCAAAGTACGATAACACTCGATTTCTAAAATTCTGAAAGTCAGATCTGTGACCCGAAAACTTTTCGGGCACAGGCATACGTAAGTCTGTACCTGGAGGAGATCGCACTATATTCACTGCCGTCTGTAGGACTTGTGCAGACCCAGACAAAGCGTTGATCTGGGTCTTATGACTGTCCAGCACTTGGATGAAATTTTCCACCGAGGTGGTGAGTGCATCAAGACGGCTGTTAAGTGCGTCCATTTGGTTTTGGTCTGCCGTTCTGTAACGATCGGTGTCAGCACGCAGAGAGAATCTGATTATCGGTGATCTGCAGTATCACCAAGAATACAGATTATACCTTGTGACGGACGAGCCGTCAGTGCGCAGAAAACGCAGCCGCAATCGACTTCCTGCCTCGGTTGCCGATGCGCTGCCCCAATCAGAATCTCATGTCTGTGGACACCAGGCAGTCCAGCCTGGGGGGTCTCTGCTGTCTCCTGGGGAGTAGTTAGCAGAGTTATTTTCATGAAGCCTGTGCCCTGTGACTTGCTAATGAAGCCAGAGGGGTGACACTCAGATGTTAATTAACAAACCAGGAGTCTTTTCAGAGCCAAGGAAGCTAATCCCAGCAGGGGGCAGACTTAGCGGAACCATTCAGCCAGGATAGGGAAACATAGAGTTATGATCTTTATGCACGTTTTAGAAGTACCATACATCGGAGAGCTGTGGAAGTTATATCATTCTGCTGGTCCGGATCTTGTGAGTATTTTGATATTAAATTGGGGCCACTGGCAGAACCAGAACTCGGGGAATTCCACCGTTTTTTAGCCGGGCATGCAAACATGCCCAAGTTTGGTATCATATGAACGGCGCTAGTCTGAGAAATATGAATATGTGATGGTCATGTGTGTACGGAAAGCGGAAGCCGAGATATGACCAAAGTCATATTTGATGGGCATAGAGCACCTAGCCAGGGAGCTCACCGCCCCTGTCCAACCCCTGGGCTGTACTTGAGGCTCCACCCAAAGATGGGCATTGTTCAAAAGTGGTTGCAAGGGACTCCGCAGGGAGTCCTCCCATTCCATCCATCTGAGAATATCCTGCGGCCAGCCAGAGGACATAGGGCTGGTGGCCATCTTGCTGACCCATCTGAAACAAAGGAACATGTGCTAGCGGCCATCTTGATTGGCATCTTCTGTAACCTGGAACAAAGAATTCTGCTGAACTTTGATTGAAACCGTTTTGCTTGAACTTTCTGATTTTCCCACAAAAGGACATCTTTCCAGGAACTAAGTATTTTTCTCCCTTCTTTTATTTTTTATACTGGCTATTACTGTTTTAATAATTGTTGATTTTAATAATTGTCTGTATATATTAATTATTTATATTGCTGTGAATAAAAGACTTCCTCTAAGTGATTCACTGTTCCGCTACCCTGCTTATCAGCACACACAGAACTGATCCCGGGTCTCTGAAGATACGCTACTGTTTGTTTGTTGTTGGCTAGACAGAATACCGTGTGTTTAACCGTTTTATTCACAGGACTAGTCAGTCAGTAAATCGGGTCCACTGGCCCATACCAGTGGTGGTGGCAGATACCGTGGAATCGTGTGTACGTTGTAATTACCTGTGTCTCACAGGCTCCCTTCTGGGTTGTCTGCGGCTAATTCTTAACGGTTCCTGCGCATTGACTGCGACCAGAGTTTGCACGATCTGTGCGCTGGCACCATTTAGAAGGCTAAGTGCGGTCAGCCACTAGGGCTCCTGTGACATACCTGATTATTGATGATCTGCAGAATCACCGATAATCTAAGTATAACTAACCTCTGGACACCTTTATAATGTGAGTGTTTGGTGCAACAGTAATGACTTTGAGTAAGACCACCCGAGGAGCAAGTGGTCTCAGGCAGTATGGGCGATACTGCCTTTGAGAAATGCAAAAACCTTCCATCAGCCTGAGACCTCCAAAGGGGTGGAGTCCCAGGCTGAAGGTAGGAAGAACCTGTGGGTGAGTGACACCTGAAAGGTGGATGTCACTAGCAGGTCTGGAGACTATCTCTTAAGGAGAGAGATAGCTCTCAAGGTCGGGCAAGCCAGGTCGGCAACACACAGACAGACAAGGTACATAGACAGAAGGCTGATTCGGTATCCAAAGGCAGGCAGGGTTTGGTAACAGATAATCAGATATGCGTAGGTACCGAATCAGAAAGCAGAGGGATTGTCAGGAATGCAATAGGTCATAACAGATATCAACAATGCCTAGACTTGGGTGTGAGGTCCTCTACATCCTGGAACTAGTCTGGAGTATAATATGATGGTACAGAGTATTCCTAGACTTGGGTGTGAGGTCCGTGGTCTCGACACCCTGGAACTAGTCTGGAGAATAACAGAATGATAACATAGAGTCCCTAATCTTGGGTGTGAGGTCCATGGTCTCGACACCCTGGAACTAGTCTGAAGTATAACAGAATGATAACACAGAGTCCCTAATCTTGGGTGTGAGGTCCGTAGTCTCAACACCCTGGAACTAGTCTGAAGTATAACACAATAATACACAGAAGTAATCTGGCTCAGTGTGAATTCCCAGGTCCTCCTGGTTCTAACATACTGTTGGATCTGACTAAGGTCTGAGTGCTTCCACGTAGTGTTCGCAACGGCAGACAACTTGAGACTGACCAGCAGTGACTATATATAGCGCGGTGCTCTCCAGCGCCACCCATCCGCGATCAACCAATAGCCACTTGCTTTGAGGTCAGCTGACCAACCTGGTAAGCTGATCCCTCCTTGTTTGTCATAAAGGTTCTGCCTCTCAGCGCGTATTCCTCAGCCTGTGTGAACTAACAGGCCCAGCCACACCAGACGCACGCTGCTGCGTGCAAACCGCCATGCTGGACGCGGAATCAGCCGCCTTGCCGCCAGTACACGCAGCGGCTTTTCCGCGTTTTATCACAATTTACAGGTGAAAAGCAGATATCCAGCCACCTAGAACACCGATCAATGTGTGACCTATTTCTGGAACGCTATTGTGTGGGGTCTTGGCTAGCAGTGGTAAACACAGGGGCAGAGACAACACTATCTGATGTCAGTTGTGTTGGTTACTGGATGACAGCGCTAACAGTATCATCACAGTAATTAAATCCCAGCAACATCTGAACTCAGGAAGTATGGCCATACTATTGTTTTAGCAATTTCTACAGAAAAATACAAGAGAAAACGGATAAGCAAAAGTACCTTTAATAACTTTACATGTATGAGTATAACATGACTGTGTTATTTTGGCTGGAGTTTTTCCTTAAAGGAATATTTAAGTCAGGAAAAAAAAAGATTTTGACTTACCTGGGGTAGCAATTTTTGCATACTGCGCATGTGCATAAATCTCTTGGCCACGGGATCGAGATCAGGGTATGCACGGCTTGGGTCAGTTTGTGAGGTCGCGGAAGCTGGCCGGAGGGGATCTGGAGGACATTGTGAGTATTGGATGACTCCAGGGGGCTGCAAGAAGCCCCAGGTATGTTAAAATCCTTTATTTTCTGACTTAAATATTCCTTTCAAGTAAATGGCTAACTTTCCTACTCTGTCAAGCCACAAGTTTCTATCTGCTTGAAAGGGCGATAGTGTTAGCTGATTTTATGTAATAAGTTAGGGGATCAAATATGTTGATCGGTTATTTTAATGATGAATGCTTGGTTGAGTTTCCTAATGTTACATCTGCTGTAAAAGCTTCATTTATTACCATGCCATCTGGGATTCTTGATTTATCCAATGCATATGGTCAGATAATGTGCCTTTCAATAAAAAGACATGAAAAAACAGAGATCTGTGTGACATAAGCATACTTATTTCAGAATATCAGAAGTGACTGACTTTAAGTGAAACTTAAATGATATTAGAGGTCAAAAAATAATCCGCAGGCTATTCCAGATTTTATGCTGGCCAGTTCTTTTCATGACACTTCCATGCCACAGACCTTTTGTTCATCGTGTTCACATTTTTTAACAATACGTTATTATGTGATGAATGTATGGCACAGGAAAAGGTCAAGTAAAATCGTGACAGTTTGCAGTATTCTAAATTAGCACTTGTAGGTACTATGACCACCAAAAGCATGTGTCTACCAAAGCTCTTGGCTTTTGTCAGAACATAACAATTTAAAGCCTTATTACTAAGGCAAGTTGTCAGTTGCACAATACATTTTGCACTCTTCTGTAATATTAGTATGAATCATGATTGTAGAAAACACAACAGTCCAGTGTCATACTTACCAAGAGGCCCTGCATGGTCAGTGCCAAAGAGTGACTCATCACGGGATAAACATCTTTTGCGCATGACTTTTTCTCTTTTTAAGTACATTTTTAAGTAGCATAGGGCTCTATTCACAAAACTTCTCATGAATGACATATTTATCACATTTCAGCACATTTACAAGCAAAATAATCACTCAGAGTAAGTTGTTCCCAACTAACTTCATTTCAATATTACTTTTCTTACCTTAATTATATTATATGTTTGCTCTTTGTGAGCTTAGAAATGGAACATAGATTAGTTGAAAACAGAGGAGAACAGGTGTAAAAGCTTTGTGAATCATGCCCATAGTGTTGTTAGTTAAAGAAAGTACCAGTTCCAAGGAGGAATCCTTGGCCTTCTGTGAATCAGCTTCATGTAAAATACTGCAGTGCTTCGTCATTCAATGTCCTCCATTCCCAACATCTTTAGATGCTTTTTTTTATTTGTCTGTTTACCTGGCTGCCTGATTTCATGCAGTTTGTGAGCACAAGGAGTTTTTATATATATGTTCTTGATTTGAACAGCCCCCGCCAGCACCCACCATTGTCTGGTAGTTTGTGAGGATCTGCAGAGAACCTAGCCTGTGTACAGCAGCCCCAATGCATCACCGTCCGCTGATAGACCCAGAGTGGCGGATTGGCTGAGCACACTGTTCTCCTCTTTACCTCTCTGATTGAAACCATTCCATAGAGTAACATGCGTTCTGATATTTGCAGCTCACAGGTGGTTGGACTAGACATCAGAGAGGTACAGGCAGTAAGGAGGATCATGACGCTCAACCCCCAACCATCATACCAGTCGGTGCAGGATCAGGCAAGCCAGGCCATAGTAGTAGAGAAATGCAAAAAGGATCCGCAAACCAGAACAGGTTGAGGTAAAAAAAGGCTGAAATGTTTATTTAAAAAATACACAGACAAGGCAATAAAATCACAGGATCAACTAACGCGTATCGGGCCTACCATCTGCCCTTAATCGTAGTTAAGAGTGTACCTGTACAAGAGGAAATTTATGTGAAACTAGGGGAGAGAAAGCTCCAACCCCGGGAACACACAAGCCGCCTCTTAAAGAGACATACATCCCCAAAAAAATGCAATATAAAAATACAATAATGACATTGAAAATATGACATGGAAATATAAAAATGTGTTAAGAAAAAGTTGTCACTGACAAACCATGGAGGTAGAAATTGACAGGAGAGGAGAGAGGACAGCAGCGGCAAACCACATAGATTATTATCTAAGCACAACATGTATAGTTATGGAGAGGAAAAGGGCCTCAATGTGTGTATACCAGGCTCAAATCCCATCTCCTATTTAAACCTTGTGGTATACGGGTGCCTAGCCTGTGAATCCAAAAGGCTTCACGTTTTAAAAGCAATCTCTGCAGATCGCCTCCCCTGACTGGACAAACCACCCATCAGAGAGGTACAGGTGCTTCTGGTTGGAACAGATGCCCTATTTTTCATTTGCCATCTTTGTTTTGGGGCGTGTGTCCGCTCATCAACCCGCACCTGATTCATATATGCTTTGAGAAGGCCTGATGAAGGGTCAAACTGACCAGAATCTGACTAGTGTTGTTGCCTGACACTTCTCTAACTATAGACAACAAAGCACTTCCTGTTTGTTCAAAATTGCATGATCTTTCAACTGTGAATCTTTTGAAGATCTCTTGGTCTTTGATTTTTTTATTTTTTTTTAACAAACTAAGATCTTTTAACATAATTTTTTGTGATTTTTGGTATAATAAAGTTTGATACTGATTTCTACACAAAATTACTTTTTGATGTGGTCTCATAAATACAAACTGATCCTCCTACATACAAATTGATTTGTTACCGAGTGTGGTGGCTAACTCGAATGAGGATCCTACTAATTTCCTAAAAACGAGTCTACTTTGGACTTAAACACAACTATTATTAACATAACACCATTACATAGGGTGCCACAATGTTGTTCCTCATTACCCCTACATAGCAAAAGAGCACCTAGTTATCCTTTAGTCAAGCAATGCATCTATACAGTACTCAGCCCTGAACTGTTGCCCAAAGGATCAAGTCCTATTCCCTGTAGGTGAAAGTAACTGTGCATGTGCACCTTTTATCTGAACCCCTTTTCAAGGTGTGTCCACCTTGATGTCCACCTGTCCACCTAACCCTCCCTCTCAAATGGTGTGACTATCTGTCTCCACCTAAGCCTTTTAATATATATTATACTTGGTCTGTGCATCCACTGGCTCTGCAGCCCCTAAGCACTTTGTCTGCCTACACTGACCTTGAGACAGCATCCACTTATTACTACAACACTGGCCTCAATTCACGGAGCTTTATCAAACACTTTATCAAACGTTTGATAATTTACCTCATGGCTTAAATCTAATTTTGAATTCACTAAGGTGTTATATATTTATTGAACGTTTTATCGATAAAACATTCGATAAATATATAACACCTTAGTTAATTCAAAATTAGATTTTAGCCATGAGGTAAATTATCAAACGTTTGATAAAGTGTTTGATAAAGCTCCGTGAATTGAGGCCATAGTCTCTTCAGCAATAATTTTGGCTGCTGCCCTTACTAACTCCTGACCCCACCACATGATCCAGCAAGCCTTACCATACTGAACCCATTAAGCAGCTGAAATCTGTTCTAGGGTGGCAGAACAGAACTGGAGGTAGAGTGCTATCTCTAGAGGACTACCAACAGTATAATTTAGTCCTGCAGGAGCTCATAGACTCTGTTCACCATGCTGTAACGATCAGTGTAACACAGAGAGGATCTGATTACCGGTGATCTGCAGTATCACAGAGAATAAAGAATATACCTGATTATTCATGATCTGCAGTATCACCGATAATCAGATAACGCCTAACCTCTGGACACCTGAGAGACGAGAGTGTTTTGGTGCAACAGTAATACTTTGAGGAACACACCCGTAAGATGGGTGCTAGGTAGTAACAGATACTGCTATGGAACAGATTCCTTCTACAGGCCTGCAGCTCCCCAAGGGGAGAAGCAAGGCTGAGAGAGAGAAGGACAGAAGGTGAGTGACACCAATGGTGAAGTGTCACTGACAGGTCTGTGAACTATCTCCAGACAGGGAAGATAGTTCTTGAGGTCGGACAGGCCAGGTTGGCAACAGACAGACAGATAAGGTACAGAGACAGGAGGCAGATGCGGATTCCAGAGACTAGCCGAGTTCAGCAACAGAGTATCAGAATGACAAAGGTACACAATCAGAGATAAGAAGAATGGTCAGGAAAGCAGAAGGTCATAACAAATAATCAACAATGCCTAGACCTGAGTGTGAGCTCCAAGATTCTCACACTCCAGGAACTAGACTAGATAATACAAATATGCAGATGGTACAGAATTCCTAGACTAAGGTGTGAGATCCTTGGCCATCAACACCTTTGGAAACTGGTCTAATAACACAGATACAGACAAGGTCTGAGTGCTACCACGTAGTGATCGCAACGGCAGACAACCAGCAAATGCCCAGCCACTAGTATATATAGTTCAGCGCTCTCCAGCGCCTCCCCCAAGTGCTGGACCAATGGAAACCGTCTCTGGCGTCAGCTGACCAGCCTGGTCAGCTGATCCCCCACTGACTGGTACAAAGCTCCTCCTCTCAGCACGTGCGTCCACCTAAACCTATGTGGACTACAGCTCCTAGCCACACCAGAACCCTGCTGCGAAATGCCTGTTGTGCTGCACGCGGAATCCGCCGCCATGCCGCCAGCGCATGCGGCGGTTCCTCCGCGTTCAGGCAAACACAAAGACGCGTGAGCACATACATCAGTGACCACGCTGGACGCGGAATCCGCCGCCTTGCCATGATCGCATGCGGCGGTGCTTCCACGTTTTCTCACAGTACCCCCCCCCCCCCCCCAAGGAGTGGACTCCGGAAAGCTCCTACCCGGCTTCTCAGGGTGCAGGGCATGAAATTCCCTTTTCAACTCGTTAGCATGCATGCGACTGTCAGGTACCAAAGATCTTTCCTCAGTGCCATAACCTTTCCAGTGCACCAAGTACTGCACTGAGTTCTGTACAATACGGGAGTCTAATATTTTTTCCACTTCATGCTCAGGTTGAGGAGGAGTGAACTCAGTATGCATGGCCGGTTTGAGGAGGGACACATGGAACGATCTTACGCCACGCATGCTGGCAGGAAGATCAAGGGCTAAAGTGAGGTTGTTGATCTTCCTGACGACCGGAAAAGGACCCACATATCTTGGTGCCAACTTGGGCGAGAGTTGCTTCAGAGCTAAGTGACGTGTGGACACCCATACCAAGTCCCCTGGCTGGAACCTCCACTTAATGGAGCGTCTCTTATCAGCTTGCCCCTTCTGGTTACAAAAAGCCTTCTCCAAATTCTTTTTCACCATTCCCCATATGTCCCTAAAGGACTCCTGCCAGGCCTCCAGGGCCGGAAATGGAGTTGAAGCCACTGGCAAAGGAGAGAACTTGGGCAATTTCCCTGTCACCACCTGGAATGGCGAAAACCCAGAGGAAGAGCTTTTCAGGTTATTGTGCGCAAATTCCGCAAAGGGCAAGAACCTGACCCAGTCAGTCTGAGCCTCTGCCACATAGCACCTGAGAAACTGCTCCAGGGACTGATTGACTCTCTCAGTTTACCCATTGGTCTGTGGGTGGTAGCCTGACGAAAATGACAACTTCATGCCCAAATGTTGACAAAATGCCCTCCAAAATTTCGAAACGAACTGGACTCCCCGATCAGACACTATATCTTCCGGAATGCCATGCAGCCGAAAGATGTGCCTGATAAAAAGATCGGCCAACTCCTGAGCAGAGGGGAGTCCTTTCAGGGGCACGAAATGGGCCATTTTGCTAAATCTATCGACTACCACCCAAATGACCGACATGCCCTCAGATCTCGGAAGTTCCCCCACAAAATCCATGGACAAATGGGTCCATGGTTCACTCGGGGTGGGCAAAGGCTGCAACGTTCCCACAGGTGCCAGACGGGAGGGCTTACTCCTAGCACACACTGCACACTCTCTCACAAACTCCTTACAGTCAGATGCCAAGGAAGGCCACCATGCACATCTTGCGACAAGATCCTGTGTTCTGGTGGCGCCGGGATGACCAGAGTTCTTGTGAGAGTGGAACATTTGCAAAATCTGCAGGCGGTATGGTAGTGGCACAAACATAACTCCCTCAGGCTTCCCTTCAGGAACATCCTGCTGAAAGGGGCTCAATGTCTCTGTCCAGTCCCCCCAAGTCTCTGTGGCTGCCAAAACCACTCTTTGTAGGAGGATGGTTTCTGGGTCTGAGGGCTGTGCCTTGATGTTCTTACTACCCGGGGTATACGTAATTACAAATCTAAATCTCGAAAAAAAAAGTGACCACCGAGCCTGTCGGGGGCTCAATCTCTTAGCTCCTTCGATATACTCCAGGTTTTTGTGATCAGTGTAGACTGTAATAGTATGTTCTGCTCCCTCCAACCAATGACGCCATTCCTCAAAGACTAACTTAATGGCAACGAGCTCTCTATTGCCTATATCGTAGTTTTTCTCTGCGGGTGAAAACCTACGTGAAAAGTAAGCACACGGGTGTAATCTGCCCTGTAACCCCGAGCGTTGAGACAGCACAGCCCCTACCCCAACCTCTGAGGCATCTACCTCCACCACAAAGGGATAGGAAATGTCCACGTGTCTTAAAATGGGTGCGGTACAAAACAACTTTTTCAGAGTGGAGAATGCAGTCTGTGCTTCCAGGGACCAGTGATTAGTATCCGCCCCTTCTTAGTGAGAGAGGTTAGGGGCGAGATGACCGTGGAGTACCCCTTTATGAACCTTCTATAGTAATTTGCAAACCCTAAAAACCCCTGGAGAGCCTTCAACCCCACTGGCTGGGGCCACTCCAGAACAGCCGAGACTTTGGCAGGGTCCATAGAAAGTCCAGAGGTCGAAATTATGTACCCCAGAAACGCGACTGATGTCACCTCGAAAATGCACTTCTCCAGTTTGGCATATAATCTGTTTTGTCTTAGTTTCTGCAAAATCAACCGGACGTGGACTCTATGTTCCGAGAGGTTGGACGAGAAAATTAGTATATCGTCAAGATATACCAAGACAAACTTCTCCAAGATCTCTCTAAACACCTCGTTAATAAGTTCCTGGAAGACGGCCGGGGCGTTACACAAACCGAAGGGCATCACCAGGTACTCGTAATGCCCGTCGGGTGTGTTGAAGGCCGTCTTCCATTCATCGCCCTCTCTGATCCGTACCAGGTTGTATGCCCCTCGTAAATCCAATTAAGAAAAAATCTTAGCATTAGTGACCTGCGTAAATAAATCGTCAATCAGAGGCAACAGATAACGATTTTTTATTGTAATTTTATTTAGGCCTCTATAATCAATGCACGGCCTAAGACCTCCATCTTTTTTCTTAAAAAAAAAAAACCCTGCTCCAGCAGGTGACCGAGATGGCCGAATGAACCCCTTGGCTAGGTTCTCGCGAATGTACTCCTGCATGGCTAATTTTTCTGGCCCAGACAAGTTATAGAGGTGGCCTCTAGGGGGCATACAACCTGAATGGAGATCAATAGGACAATCAAAAGGGCGATGTGGGGGAAGTTTGTCGGCTGACTTGGCACAAAACACGTCCGAAAAATCTGAGTACTGATCTGGCACACCCTCCACATTAACCCTAGTCTCTCCCAATGTTACCTTCACAAGGCAGTTTTGAAAACAATGGGGAGACCAGCTGGTTAGCTGACCGGTGGCCCAATTGATCTGGGGTGAGTGCACCTGTAAACAAGGCATAACGAGAATAATCGTGGAGGTGGCCATATGTAACACAAAAAACTGTAACTTCTCAGAATGTAACACCCCGATAGTAATCCCTACAGAGGTTCTCCGGGTGAGTCCACTCACTTCTTTTTCCAGGACTAGACCCCTGCAGATGGTACAGAATTCCTAGACTAAGGTGTGAGATCCTTGGCCATCAACACCTCTGGAAACTGGTCTAATAACACAGATACAGACAAGGTCTGAGTGCTACCACGTAGTGATCGCAATGGCAGACAACCAGCAAATGCCCAGCCACTAGTATATATAGTTCAGCGCTCTCCAGCGCCTCCCCCAAGTGCTGGACCAATGGAAACCGTCTCTGGCGTCAGCTGACCAGCCTGGTCAGCTGATCCCCCACTGACTGGTACAAAGCTCCTCCTCTCAGCACGTGCGTCCACCTAAACCTATGTGGACTACAGCTCCCAGCCACACCAGAACCCTGCTGCGAAATGCCTGTTGTGCTGCACGCGGAATCCGCCGCCATGCCACCAGCGCATGCGGCGGTTCCTCCGCGTTCAGGCAAACACAAAGACGCGTGAGCACATACATCAGTGACCACGCTGGACGCGGAATCCGCCGCCTTGCCATGATCGCATGCGGCGGTGCTTCCACGTTTTCTCACAGTACCCCCCCGAGGAGTGGACTCCGGAAAGCTCCTACCCGGCTTCTCAGGGTGCAGGGCATGAAATTCCCTTTTCAACTCGTTAGCATGCATGCGACTGTCAGGTACCAAAGATCTTTCCTCAGTGCCTTGCCATGATCGCATGCGGCGATGCTTCCGCGTTTTCTCACACATGCCAATCAATACTTCTCCTTCTCACATATTTCCTCACAAATCTACTACCTTAAATAATGTTTAAGCACTCTAAGCTCCCTGCTGTGCCCTTCACCTCCTTCCCCAACCACATGCTTATCACCCAAAGTCTTTGCAACAGGTAGATTGATACATCTACCAGCACTTAGCAGTGGTGTGTTAAGCCCCATCTACATGATACGATTCTTTGTGCGATTTGATTACGATTCTATTTATGATCCGATTAAATCCGACACGTCTGATCGGGATTCGATTTAATTCAATTGGATTTGCCATTGCAAGACAATGGCAACTCAAATTGAATTGAATCCCGATCAGACATGTTGGACTTAATTTGATCATAAATAGAATCGTAATCGAATCGCACAAAGAATCGTATCATATAGATGGGGCTTTACACTTGCTTATTCATTAATAGCAATGTGTTTGTTTACTACTCATTAAAGGTGATTAGAAGACAGCAGTGTCATATCTATTCATCTTACTGCATACACCAACCATCAACATGTCGCCCTGTCTACCACCACAAAACTCCTCCTATCTTCCTTCTCACTTACCCATCCTTCTTTAAACTATTCCTTTTCTATACATATCTGACTATATTAGTCACTTTAAACGCCTTCTTACTAACATGCTTGACTTCTTTGACTGAACAGTGTCTTTCTTCATTGATCTCCAAAGCCCTCCTCACTGCCTTTGCTCTGGACATTATTCCTTTTTGTTTCACTCCTTAGCTCTCCAATGCCCTAATTCTTGCTTTAACATCTCCTTTCTTTTCCTCATTCAAACGGGAAATCATAACACCACTGATCAAAGATGCTACCATCCTGTCTTATAGCTCCCCTTTGCTTATAAACTGATGGTATGGCACATCCATTAATAACTGTCTGTTTTTCTTCTAAATCTTTGATTGAGCCCCTTTAGTATAGTTTCTGCCCTACCACCAACTTCACTCCATGCCAACTGTCTGTTGGTGTACCCCAAGCATCTGATCCTGGACCCCTTCTTTAATCCATTTACACTGGGGCAATTCATGTGCTTATTTGGTTTTAATGCGATCTCCTGCAAAACTCGCCCCCAGGACTGCATGCCAATTGGCGTTAGGCAGTCCTGGGGCTGCCATTGTGTTCACGCTAATTGGCGTGACGCGGTCTTTAAGAAGTTAAAGGTGTAATAGACCAGAGTCATCCTTATTTAGACTTCATTGGTCCAAGGACCCAAACATTTCAAGAAACGAATTAAGGGCAGCATCGTGGTGCAGCGGTTAGCATTCTCCCTTGCAGCGATGGGTCCGAATCCCAGCAATTGCACAATCTGCACGGAGCTTGTATGTTCTCTCCGTGTCTACATGGGTTACCTCCAGGCACTCTGGCTTCCTTCGACATTCCAAAAACCTACTGGTAAGTTCATTGGCTTCCCCTTAAATTGGCCCTAGACTACGATACATATACTACAGGATATAGACATATGACAATGGTAAGGATTAGATTGTGAGCCCCTCTGAGAGACAGTTATGTGACAAGACAATATACTCTATACAGCGCTGCGGAAAAATGTTGGCAATGTATAAATACTAAATAATAAAAATAATAAGGAAAACAAGAAACAAAAGAAAAGATAGAAAAGAGGAAAAAAAAGGTCAAACGTTCCACTAGACTACTTCACCTCAGAACCCAACCACCTACTACCTCAACCGTGTGCAAGACATCTCATTCTCTGCCACAGTTCCCATACTTTAGTCTTCTCTTCTAGTACACTAGCCATTTGCTCTTGGGCCATAAATGCAGTGATTCTGGTCTTAAACTCCTTGAAAGAGACAAGTTGAGTTTTCCAAGATCTGGCTATTGTCTGCCTTGTTGTCACAAACAAAAAGTTCAACAAAATTATTTGATATTTGGTGAGAGAGTCCACCTTAAAATGTAATAGCGCTAACCATGGGTCTCTGAGGATTGTTTTGCCAAACTATGAATGGGTCAATCTGAAGATTCTTGACCAGAACCTAGAGAGCATTGTGCAAGAACAAAAAATGTGTAGCATGGTTCCTTTGACATCACATCCACAGAAACATAGGTCAAACCTTGCCCCAGTTATTTGTACCAATCTGGTTGGGAACCAGTACCACCTAAGGAGCACCTTGTAGGAAGATTCAGCAACAGCCAGGTTCAGTGAAAGCTGGGGTTGTTTTCCAGGCCTCTTCCCATTCCTCTTTGGACCTACTACCATTCAGTTACTGTATATTCCTGCGTATAAGACTACTTTTTAACCCTTGAAAATCTTCTGAAAAGTTGGGGGTCGTCTTATACGCCGGGTATCATTGATGCTGGGTGATACCCCATATCCTGTTACCGTCTCTCAGATCTTGCTGCTGAGGACTGTAGTGAAGCGGCGCAGGCGCATATATGTGAGTTCTGAGAGGCAGAGAGGGAAGTAAATAGGATACAAGGGTGGGCCAGAGGGGTGAAAGGGGCGTATTTTATGGGCACAGCGTGATCTATTCTTCCATACTGCTCTGATAAACAGGGAGAGCTGACCAATCCACTTAGGGAGAGGGAGAGTTCACCAATCCAACCAGTCAATTGACTATATACTGTTATATACTGGGTACCACATACAGTACAGCACCAGTATATGATTTTTTTTTTACTTGGTGTACGTTGGAAGAGGGGTAGTCTTATACGGTGAATATATCACAAACTTTATATTTTAACTGAAAAAGTTGGGGGGTCGTTTTATACACCCGGTCGTCTTATACGCCGGAATATACGGTACTTCTGACTCTCAACTGTTTACATACGTGTGATGAAAGGACTGAGAAGGATCAGTCCATATTGCATATAGTTCAGAGATTGCCCCTTTACACAGAGTTGTGAGGGAATTGGCAGCACTCCTATGTAGGCTGCAACTTAAATGATTACCAACAAAGTTGTGCAATGCCCCCCGGAGACTTAAATACACACCTTGAATGCAAAACAGATGCAGACTATGCACTAAACCCTAAAACTAGATAAAATTGAAATGCAAACGGATACACATGAATGCAGCTAGCCATAAGTAGACTTACATTTTTGTACAACAGGAGGAGATAGCAGCACTTCCAAATGCAGGCTGCACCCGAATTAACCAGCTGCACTGATGTGCAGAGCCCACATACAGGCAGATTACAAAACAGTTGCAACAAATGGAGGGCGTTCGCTTCCAATAAACAGTCTGTGCGCAGATTGTTCAGTACTAGACTCTTCCACCTCGTTGAGGGGTCCTCAAGGAAGAGACCTAACCTCTAACTAACAATTAAACATAGAGTAAACCTGGGGCAGCTAGCCATAAAATGGTCTACACAATTTCTAAAGACCAGCAAAGGAATTGGCAGCACTCCTATTCAGGCTACAACTGAAATGATTACCAATGATTACCAGAGGTGTGCAACGCCCCCCCCCCCCCCCCCCGAGACTTAAAGGGATACTTTAGGGGGTCGGGGGAAAATGAGTTGAACTTACCTGGGGCTTCTAATGGTCCCCCGCAGACATCCTGTGCACGCGCAGCCACTCACCGATGCTCCAGCCCCGCCTCCAGTTGCTTTCTGGAATTTCAGACTTTAAAGTCTGAAAACCACTGCACCTGCGTTGCCGTGTCCTCGCTCCCACTGACGTCACCAGGAGTGTATAGCACAAGCCCAGTATGGTCTGTGCCTGCGCAGTACACTCCTGGTGACAACAGCGGGAGCGAGGACACGGCTACGCAGGCGCAGTGGTTTTCAGACTTTAAAGTCTGAAATTCCAAAAGTGAAACGGAGGCGGGGCTGGAGCATCGGTGAGTAGCAGCGCGGGCACAGGGTGTCTGCGGGGGACCATTAGAAGCCCCGGGTAAGTTCAACTCATTTTCCCCCGACCCCCCCCCCCCCCCTACAGTATTCCTTTAAATACACACCTTGAATTCAAAACAGAAGCAAACTATGCACTAAACCCGTAAACTAGATAAAATTGAATGCAAACTGATACACGTGAATGCAACTAGCCATAAGTAGATTTACATTTTTGTACAACAGGAGGAAATGGCAATGCTTCCAAATGCAGGCTGCATCCAAATTGACCAGCTGCATAGATGTGAAGAGCATGCACAAGAACAGACTACACAACTTGCATTCAAAACCGATGCCACAAATAGAGGACGTTAGCTTCCGATAAACAGTTTCGTACTAGACTCTTCCACCAGGTTGAGAGGTCCTCATGTAAGAGGTTCTGTACAGATATGTGCCGAAGTAGTTTGTGATCAGGGCAGATTTGCTTGAATCTTGTTAAGAAATAAACTTGCAGACTTCATAAACTTTATCACAAACTAGTTCAGCATTTTATTTGCCTGAGTAGTGTTCAGCTACTACTTTTCAGACTCAAGAGCGCCTGACCCATATGGCTGACTAATTGTGATGACTTGCTTGAATCTTTTCAAGCACCTGATTAAATATTGCTTTGATGCACTTCCTAAGCCATATATAATGCTAGTTTAGCCTTCAATTGTTTTTATTTGTGCTTAGTGACATATCTTTTTATAAATTACTACTGTATTTTTTTTTATTCTCGGAGATGTGTCCCATTTTCTGCACTATATATATATATATATATATATATATATATATATATATATATATATATATATATATATATATATATATATATATATATCCTTCAATTGTTTTTATATGTGTTTAGTGACACATATCTCTCCATACATTATATACTACTGTCATATTCTTTTGTTTTAGTCCTGCAGGATGTGTCCATTCTATTAATAATCAATCTTCTAAAATTGTTTACACATATGCCTTTTTCTTGATTTTAACAAATCATGTAGTTTTTGCCCCCCCCCCCCCCATCACCCCCCTCCCTTTCCAGATGCTAATATTATGTAGTCTTTGAAGCCCCTCATCATATCCCCCTTCCTTCCTGATAGCATTATTACGTAGCCTCCGTGCCCCCAAAAGTATTAGGTAGCCAGTGGTGACCCTAAATAGTAATAAGTATCTAGAACAGCTCATAAATAGTAATACTAGGTAGCCAGGTGTGCCCGCAAACAGCAGTAGGTAGTCAGAGTCACCCTCAAATAGAATTAGGGAGCCAGAGGGGCCAATAGATATAGTAGTATTAGCCAGATGTGCCCCCACATAATTGTAGGTAACCAGAGTTGCTTCCCCCATTAGGTAATCAGAATAGCCCCCACAGTATTAGGTAACCATAGTCATCCCCTAGTATGAGGAAACCAGAGGTTTCTCCAATATTTGGAAGCCAGAGGTAGCACCACAGTATAGGTTGCCAGAGGTAGGCTTGCTCTTGCCCAAACGCTGAAACCAAGTCCTCCTTGGCTACATGACCCACAGCTGCGGCTATGGTGATCCCTATGCCACTGTTGCTGTAGAGTAGTTTGTCCCATTTACAAAAGTAAGACTTGTAAACAATAGTCCATGATTTCTGCTCTTTTTTTTTACTCAGGAGACCCATCTTGGAAGGTCATGCTATTCTGATCCAATTCCTTTCTGCCCCCACTAGACACACGCACAAACTCTCTCTCATACACACAAGCACTAACACACTAACACAAGAGCAAACACATACACCCCTTTAAACAAACAGACTAGTATCATTACAGATGCCTAAAGGATGTTGATGATCTGAGAGTGTTGTATTTCCAGTTTATGCGCAACAGCCTGCTGGCGAACTTTACGGACACTGCAAGACAGACAAGTGCAAAAGTCACAGGAAAAAAATAATTACATCCACCTGCATTCTATTGAAAGCTGTCCTGTCTATAAGTTACCACTAGATGGTGGCATTGCACTATTTAACAATGACCTGAAAACCATGTGCAAGTCTGACAAACCATGTCAGTAGTTTAAGGTGAACTACATACAGAGTTGTAAAAAAGTGATGCACATAATTACTTCCATATCATCCAGCCTAATTAAACAATCTTCTCAGCCCTGTTTTTGAAAGAAATAGAAGAGTTATTCAATACAGTCATTTAACAGAGTAATTGTACTTACTAGCAGTGGAGTAGCTTCAGGGTATGAACAAAGAAAGGAGAACAGTTTATCAATTATTGTGACTATTCAAAGCGCACATAGAGAAGATCAGCATTATTATAGCACAAGTGAAGAGCTAATGTAGCTACTGAAAGAGGATTCTAGCCCAGGGGCCTAAGAGTAGTTGCAGTCTCTGCATGCTCTGTTGCTACACAATTGTATACAGCTCTGTATATACTCTGCTTGCTTTAACAAAAAGAAATAAGACAAACACCATATTGGTTTAGAATCTTACAAATTTAGTGACCTATAGAAAGGAGGAAATCTCTCAGATTTTGTTGTTGCTGAGGATTCACTCTACAAGTCATCTATATGTCAGAAGAAATCTAAAAACAACTATAGACAATTATAAGTCTTAGGTAATACCAAGCGCAGGGATCCCCTGCTCTGTGAAAATGGAATGGAGGATGTGATGTTGATTCAGAGATAGAAACATTATTCCTCTGATTTATCAAGGGTCTTCTAAACTAGAGAACAACTGGAGATTATTGGCATGCATACGTGATCTTGTAAGCACCATCTGGTTTAAGGGCTACAACAGCCATAGCGACTACAATGGAGGCCTGGAGCACAGGAAGGCCCCCAGAGGTCTTTAACCACTTAAGCTCTCAGTCGTTTTCACTTTATGCATCCGAGCAATGTTCACCTCCCATTCATTCGCCTATAACTTTATCACTACTTATCACAATGAACTGATCTATATCTTGTTTTTTCCGCCACCAATTAGGCTTTCTTTGGGTGGTACATTTTGCTAAGAGCTACCTTACTGTAAATGCATTTTGACAGTGAGAATAAGAAAAAAACGGAAACAATTCATTATTTCTCAGTTTTCGGCCATTAAAGGTTTAAAATAATACATGCCTCCATAATTAAAACCCACGTATTGTAATTGTCCATTTGTCACGGTTATTTCACCGTTTAAATTATGTCCCTATCACAATGTATGGCGACAATATTTTATTTGGAAATAAAAGAGCATTTTTCCCGTTTTGCATCCATCACTATTTACAAGCTTATAAAAAAAAAATATATAGAAATATTTCATCTTTACATAGATATTTAAATAGTTTAAACCCTTAGGTAAATATTTATGTGTTTGTTTGTTTTTTAATTGTAGTGTTTTTTTTTTTTATTAAACATTTTATGTGGGTATTTTTGGGAGGGGGGGGGGGAAGTAAATAGTGTTTTATTTAGGGAAAAGTATGTGTAATGTAATTTTTTTTACTTTTAGATGTAGTTTTACTCTTTGGCCACAAGATGGCAACCTCGAGTTTGTTTACATGACGTCACTCTAAGCGTACAATGTACGCTTAGAGGGACATAGTCTCAGAAAAAGCGTAGCATCCGAGAGAAGCTGTCGCTTTTTCAGCGGGGGAGAGGAATCAGTGATCGGGCACCATAGCCCAATACATTGATTCCTGGGCTACCGAATCCGCGGCGGGTAGTGCACGTGCGGGAGCGCGCCTGTCCTCCTTGACGTTTTTTTTTTGACGTTGTCAAGGAGGACAAAGTGGTTAATGAGAACCTGAGGGGTGCGGCAGAGGAGCACATGGGATACAGAGGCATGTTCTCTGCCTCATGACACGCCTCTGTGTCCCCCCACCACGCCGCTCTCTGCACCCCCACCGCTTTGTCGCTATTTCGGAGGGCAATGGGAGGAGAATGCTTAAAAACAAGAAGAGAATCGAGAGCCCAATATGGTGCAGTATTGTCAGGTAAAATGAAGAGTTCAATACAATTTTATGTGTATATACTCACAAACACAGGTTACCCATAGGCAACCACTTTAAATGCAGATGGGGAGCATTAGGACCTGACCCCACTCAGGTTAAGAAGTCGCTCTCTGTAGATAGTAGATGGGGATGCACCCCTCCACCCAGGGAGGACTAAAAGATCAGCAAAAACTCGGTATACAGAGGCGCCAGAGTAGAGTAAAACGTTTTAAAAACTGTTTAAAAGCAGAGGGGGATGTTAGGGTGGACTTACCTCCCTCTTACAAAAAAGAAAACTCACTTGAGTCTCGATAAAACAGAATTGACAATTAATTTATTCAACTCTACAAATGCAATGTGTTTCGCGGGCGTGACCCCGCTTCCTCAGGTTCCACCCTAACATCCCCCTCTGCTTTTAAACGGTTTTTAAAACATTTTACTCTACTCTGGCGCCTCTGTATACCGAGCTTTTGCGAATGGGAGGAGAGAGATTCCCTGCTTAAAACACCCACTGGGAGCGTTCCTACAGGCTTTCCCCAGCTGCGCCCCCTGCTGCTCCCCCGTAGTGTTGGGCGAACAGTGTTCGCCACTGTTCGGGTTCTGCAGAACATCACCCTGTTCGGGTGATGTTCGAGTTCGGCCGAACACCTGACGGTGCTCGGCCAAACCGTTCGGCCATATGGCCGAACTAAGAGCGCATGGCCGAACGTTCCCCGAACGTTCGGCTAGCGCTGTGATTGGCCGAACGGGTCACGTGGTTCGGACCCGAACGCGCTCTGATTGGCCGAACTGTCACGTGGTTCGGGTAAATAAATACCCGAACCACGTCATATCTCCGCCATTTGTCTGTGGGTTTAGCTTTGGGTAGGCAGGCAGGGTAGTTCGCGCTCCAGCCACGCTAGCCAGGGTCCCCCCCAGTCATTGTGTGTCGCTGCTGGGAATAGTAGTACACCGCTCGCTCAGCATTCTGTTTACTGCCACTCTGTGTACCTCGCTCAGCCACACTATATAGCATTCTGTTTACTGCCACTCTGTGTCTGCTGGGAATAGTAGTACACCGCTTGCACAGCCACACTATATAGCATTCTGTTTACTGCCACTCTGTGTACCTCGCTCAGCCACACTATATAGCATTCTGTTTACTGCCACTCTGTGTCTGCTGGGAATAGTGGTACACCGCTCGCTCAGCCACACTATATAGCATTCTGTTCACTGTTCTGTGTCTGCTTGGAATAGTGGTACACCGCTCGTTCAGCCACACTATATAGCATTCTGTGTACTGTTCTGTGTCTGCTGGGAACAGTAGTACACCGCTCGTTCAGCCACACTATATAGCATTCTGTGTACTGTTCTGTGTCTGCTGGGAACAGTAGTACACCGCTCGCTCAGCCACACTATATAGCATTCTGTTCACTGTTCTGTGTCTGCTGGGAATAGTGGTACACCGCTCGCTCAGCCACACTATATAGCATTCTGTTCACTGTTCTGTGTCTGCTGGGAATAGTGGTACACCGCTCGCTCAGCCACACTATATAGCATTCTGTTTACTGTTCTGTGTCTGCTGGGAATAGTGGTACACCGCTCGCTCATCCACACTATATAGCATTCTGTTCACTGTTCTGTGTCTGCTGGGAATAGTGGTACACCGCTCGCTCAGCCACACTATATAGCATTCTGTTCACTGTTCTGTGTCTGCTGGGAATAGTGGTACACCGCTCGCTCAGCCACACTATATAGCATTCTGTTCACTGTTCTGTGTCTGCTGGGAATAGTGGTACACCGCTCGCTCAGCCACACTATATAGCATTCTGTTCACTGTTCTGTGTCTGCTGGGAATAGTGGTACACCGCTCGCTCAGCCACACTATATAGCATTCTGTTCACTGTTCTGTGTCTGCTGGGAATAGTGGTACACCGCTCGCTCAGCCACACTATATAGCATTCTGTTTACTGTTCTGTGTCTGCTGGGAATAGTGGTACACCGCTCGCTCATCCACACTATATAGCATTCTGTTCACTGTTCTGTGTCTGCTGGGAATAGTGGTACACCGCTCGCTCAGCCACACTATATAGCATTCTGTTCACTGTTCTGTGTCTGCTGGGAATAGTGGTACACCGCTCGCTCAGCCACACTATATAGCATTCTGTTCACTGTTCTGTGTCTGCTGGGAACAGTGGTACACCGCTCGTTCAGCCACACTATATAGCATTCTGTGTACTGTTCTGTGTCTGCTGGGAACAGTAGTACACCGCTCGTTCAGCCACACTATATAGCATTCTGTGTACTGTTCTGTGTCTGCTGGGAACAGTAGTACACCGCTCGTTCAGCCACACTATATAGCATTCTGTTCACTGTTCTGTGTCTGCTGGGAATAGTGGTACACCGCTCGCTCAGCCACACTATATAGCATTCTGTTCACTGTTCTGTGTCTGCTGGGAACAGTAGTACACCGCTCGTTCAGCCACACTATATAGCATTCTGTGTACTGTTCTGTGTCTGCTGGGAACAGTAGTACACCGCTCGTTCAGCCACACTATATAGCATTCTGTTCACTGTTCTGTGTCTGCTGGGAATAGTGGTACACCGCTCGCTCAGCCACACTATATAGCATTCTGTGTACTGTTCTGTGTCTGCTGGGAACAGTAGTACACCGCTCGTTCAGCCACACTATATAGCATTCTGTTCACTGTTCTGTGTCTGCTGGGAATAGTGGTACACCGCTCGCTCAGCCACACTATATAGCATTCTGTTCACTGTTCTGTGTCTGCTGGGAATAGTGGTACACCGCTCACCCGTCACTGTATAGCATTGTGCTCTGTGTCGCTGCTGGGAATAGTGGTACTGTATAGCATTTCTGTACTGCCACTGTACTGCTGCCAGTCAGCGTGTACTGTAAGGATAAGTGAAATGAGGAAGAAATCCGGTGAAAGAGGGAGGGGCAAGGGAAGAGGTGTTTCCCCTGACGGTTCACGTACAGGCCACAGGGGAGCACCCAAGAAAACCCACTCAATACCACCCATGTTGTCCAGGACAACAACCCTCACAAATCCAAAAGAACAGGACCAGATAATTACTTGGATGACCTCTCAAGCGTCCAGCAGTGGGTTAAGCAGCACCAGCACATCACGCACGAGGTCCGAGTCCTCAGCCAGTTACAAGGAGCCAGTGGGCACAAAGCTGACACAACCGGCAGCGACACCACGCACACAACTGCCAGATAACCAGTCCGATGAATTACCTCAGGACACAATGGGGTATTCGCAGGAGCTATTCCCAGCCCAACAAACTTCCACCTTTCAAAGGTCAATGGAGGAACAGCCAGAAATGTTGTGCCTGGATTCACAACCGTTAACTGTGGGAAATGTACCGCGCACTGAAATACGAGGCGAGTCCGAAGAGGACTCGGAAACCCAAATCCCAGAGCAATTTGGGCAGGAGGGGTTGCAATTGCAGGAGGTCGGCCGACAAGATCTGGAAGACGACGTTGGAGTGTGCTGCGCAGAGGTTGTTGTGGGGAGCTCTACTCCACGGCGGTGGCCCACAATGACATATGACGAGTTTGAGGAGATGGAAGAGGAGGGTATGGACAATGTGGACAGAGACCCAGATTTTGTTTGTGAACGAGAACATCGCCGTCGTAGCAGCAGCACAGATGAGTCTGTTGAAGAACACACTGCTGCACGAGTTCGCCTTGTGCCACAAGGTAGGCGGCGCGCAATTTCAGGCACCACAAGCGTGGAAGTTCAAGTGAGAGGCAAAAGAGGAGCAAACAGAAATCGCCAGCAAGGAGGCAGGTGCTCCAAAGTCTGGGCTTTCTTTGAAGACTGCACTGAGGATGTTACCATGGCGATTTGCAAGGTGTGCAAGACCCGCCTGAGCAGGGGGAAAAATATTAACAACCTCTCCACCACCAGCATGAGCCGTCACATGCTATCCAAACATCCCACTCTTTGGGCAAACGCGTCAGGACAGGGTACCAGAAACAACACTGCCTCCCTTGGGTTCACCAGACCCGCCTCAGCAGCAGCAGTAGCCCAGCCATTGCGTGGTTCACAACATTCACAAACATCAGACGACGCTGACACTGTCACTTTCCGGAGTAGTGCTCTTGAGGTCTCCCAGTGTTCATCAAACACAACAACCAACAGCCCTTCCGTGTGCAGCGCTACGGTTCAGTTGTCTGTGTCGGAGATGTTTGAGCGCAAGAGGAAATTGCCAGCAAATGACCCCCGGGCCGTGGCAGTAACAGCCAGCATAGCCAAGCTTCTGGCCTGCGAAATGCTGCCATATCGATTGGTGGAGACAAACAGCTTCAAGGGCATGATGTCAGTGGCCATCCCACGTTACGTGGTTCCCAGCCGCTACCACTTTGCACGCTCTGCAGTGCCTGAGTTGCATGAGCACGTGGTCAGCAAAATAACCCGAAGCTTGAAGAATGCCGTTGCCTGCAAGGTTCACCTCACCACTGACACCTGGACGAGTGCGTTCGGCCAGGGTAGATACATCTCCCTTACCGCGCACTGGGTGAACCTTGTGGAGCCTGGCAGCGATTCCTCACCTGCTACGGCACGGGTGTTGCCCACGCCACAAACAGCTGCACCGCCGTCCCTCCCACTGGATAACAGCAGCACCTACCTCTCTGACTCCTTCTCCTCCAACGCATCTCAAAGCTGTACCTCATCCGGAAACGCTAACCCAGCAGCAGTAGGATCGTGGAAGCAGTGCAGCACAGCTGTTGGCATGCGTCAGCAAGCGTTGCTGAAGCTAATCTGCCTTGGGGATAAGCAGCACACAGGGGAGGAAATTTGGAGGGGAATAAAGGAACAGACGGATTTGTGGCTGGCACCGCTGGACCTGAAACCGGGCATGGTTGTGTGTGATAATGGGAGTAATCTCATTCGCGCTTTAAGGTTGGCTAAGCTGACACACATCCCTTGCCTGGCGCACGTGATGAACCTAGTAGTTCAGCGGTTCCTGAGGACATACCCAGGCGTGCCCGATCTGCTGTTGAAGGTGCGTCGAGTGTCCAAACATTGTAGAAATTCCAGTACTGCTTCGGGGGCACTCGCCAAGATGCAGGAGCGCTTCAATCTCCCCCACCATCGCTTGCTGTGTGATGTCCCTACGCGCTGGAATTCTACGCTGCACATGCTAGCCCGCTTTTGCGAGCAGAAGAGTGCAGTGGTCCAGTACATGACGGCGCAGTACCGAGGCGCATCCGGCCAGCTGCCAAGCTTCTGTGGATCCGATTGGGCCAACATGTTGGACCTCTGCCAAGTCCTCCAAAATTTTGAGCAATCCACGTTGCTTGTGAGCAGTGACAACTCTTCAGTCAGCATTACCATACCACTGCTGTGTTTACTGAAGAGGTCGATGTTAAAAATCAAGGAAACAGCTGTCATGATGCAACTGGGGGAATCTGAAGGAGAAAACGATCAGCGTGATGGTACCAACATCAGGCCATCCGCCTCAGGGAACGCTGGCCCCAGCAGCTATGACGAAGAAGAGGAGGAGGAACAGCTGGAGTTGGAGCAGGAATTTCATGCCACCACTGACGAGGGCCAGAGCGGTGCACGTTGGACTTCCACAATTCAACGCGAATGGTCAGCAGAAGCAGACCAGGAGGAAGGTGACGACTATGATGCATCACAACAACTATCACAACGCTCACAAGAGGATGATGAGGATTCTGGTAGGACTCTGGCACACATGGCTCAATTCATGCTAGACTGCATTGAACGTGACCCACGCATTGTGCGCATTCTGGACAACACCAATTACTGGGTTTATACCCTTCTGGATCCACGGTACAAACACAATGTTCCAAAACTGCTTGAAGAAAGAGTCAGACAGGTCAAAATGGAAGAATACCAGCAGGCCCTTGTGGAGACTTTAGAGAGGAGATTGACATCCTCCCCCTCCTCTAGCCAGTTGTACGCAGACAGACTGACTTCCGCAAACCCAGGACGACCAGGAGGGCAGCAAACAACGCAAGCCGCAGCTAGTACCCAAAAGGGAATGGTATCGGCAGTGTCCTTGGAGTGGGAAAATTTTCTGACACCCATGCAGCCGCAGCCCACTGAACAGCAAGCGTGCAGATCCACCTCCAACACCGATCGCCTGGAGAAGATGGTCAAGGACTACATGTCAGATGGCGTAGCTGTGTCGAACCATCCATCTGCACCCTTCAACTATTGGGTATCGAAGCTAGACACCTGGCACGAACTGGCAATGTACGCAATAGAGGTGCTGGCTTGCCCGGCAGCCAGCGTTATGTCGGAACGCTGTTTCAGTGCTGCCGGAGGCATCGTCACAGATCGGCGTATCCGCCTCTCTACAGACAATGCAGACCGTCTGACTCAAATTAAAATGAATCAATCCTGGATTGGAAATGACTACGCAACACTCCAGGACCCCAACCAAGTAACATGACCAATGAACATCTGGGATGGTGTTGCGTTTCCGGGCCCTGTTTATTGAACCTCTCATCTGTATTACATTTATGACTGCATGGCGGCAAAAAGCATTGCTGCTATATCCGCACGCTTTTTGTCCACATGCAAGGCCTGGGTTGTTGTGTCTCACAAAGCGTGGCCTTCTCCTCCTGCGCCTGCTCCTGTTCCATCACGTCTGCTGCTGCTGGGTTAGCGTTGCCGCGTGGTCCCTGTTTATTGAACCACTTATCTTTATTACATTTATGACTGCATGGCGGTACAAAGCATGCTATCCGCACGCTTCTTGCCCTCATGCAAGGCCTGGGTTGTTGTGTCTCACAAAGCGTGGCCTTCTCCTCCTGCGCCTCCTCCTGTTCCATCACGTCTGCTGCTGCTGGGTTAGCGTTGCCGCGTGGTCCCTGTTTATTGAACCACTTATCTTTATTACATTTATGACTGCATGGCCGTACAAAGCCTGCTATCCGCACGCTTCTTGCCCTCATGCAAGGCCTGGGTTGTTGTGTCTCACAAAGCGTGGCCTTCTCCTCCTGCGCCTGCTCCTGTTCCATCACGTCTGCTGCTGCTGGGTTAGCGTTGCCGCGTGGTCCCTGTTTATTGAACCACTTATCTTTATTACATTTATGACTGCATGGCGGTACAAAGCCTGCTATCCGCACGCTTCTTGCCCTCATGCAAGGCCGGGGTTGTTGTGTCTCACAAAGCGTGGCCTTCTTCTCCTCCTGCGCCACCCTCCTCCTGTTCCATCACGTGTGCTGCTGCTGGGTTAGCGTTACCGGTCCCTTTTCCTGGAACCTCTTATATGTATTACATTTATGACTGCATGCCGACAAAAAACATGTTACCTGTGCAAAGAAAACAGACATTTCCCGCATTTAAAAGACAGTTTTCCCTTTGAAACTTTAAAATCGATTTTCTCAAAAACTATAAGCTCTTTTTGCTAATTTTTTTTTCCTCTTGTACCCACTCCCAAGGTGCACATACCCTGCAAATTTGGGGTATGTAGCATGTAAGGAGGCTTTACAAACCACAAAAGTTCGGGTCCCCATTGACTTCCATTATGTTCGGAGTTCGGGTCGAACACCCGAACATCGCGGCCATGTTCGGCCTGTTCGGCCCGAACCCGAACATCTAGATGTTCGCCCAACACTACTCCCCCGTCTCTCTGCACACTGTCTCTCTCTTCCAGCATCGTGACCCGAGAGGTCACAAAAGTGAAACCAAGCCAGCGCAGGCCAACAGAGTGGCGGAGAGCGGCGTGGATGGCGGCTACCTGATCCATCTAAACGACCCCCACCTCGGCTCTCTTTAATGTGCGCACTTCCATTTTCATTTCTCTGTGCTGCAACCTCTCTGTTACTTATATCTCTAAATCTATGTTCTGTATGCACGGTACTTTGCATGTAAGTATATGTTGCCATGTTCTATCATATCTATGGGCAACACAGGAAATTTGGGTACCTGCAGCCACTAGGAAACTTCGATGCCGCATAGACCGCAATACTAATTATGTCTATAACAGCGCCCAGTGGATAATTTGGGCACAACAAGTGTAGCTGAAGAGGCGGGGCAACAGAGCGTCAAAGGTAATTTACCGGCTTAGTGTAAGGAGTAGGTAGTGGTAGAAAATGTTTAATTCTCATCTGGGTCATATTGGACCAGAGTAAATTCTACTGATAGGTTAGTGAAGTAACTTTCCTGCTATTGAAGTCATGAGCATGTATTCACAGTACAGCAAAGTCCCTGGTATCCGGCATCCACGGGAATCAGCTGATGCTGGATAAGTGTGCTTTCTGGTTGTTTGACACTCAATATTAAAAATAGGCCTAGCTGATACTGTACTATACCCCACTCTATATACATAACATAAACTCTGTATTAATGTTAAAATACAGTCACTTATCAGTTATGCTGGTGTCTGTGTCCTGTTGGTTGCCTCTGTCCACTAACTGCTGGTGCAGCTGTATGGAGGGGGGCTGGTGCGGTAGTCTGGCCACCGGGGGGGATTTTTGCACAAAACGTTTCCCCAAGGCTTCTGAGAGGTGAGGAGAGGTGGGGAAGCCTTGAGGGAGCCCTGGAATGCAGGTATTTTTTAAAGATTTCCAGCAATCAGGGCTGGAAACTGGCTGGAAACTGGCTGCAAACTGCTGCTGTATGCTGTATGTCTCAAGCAGCCTATGGTGCCGATTGCTTGAAACTTCCGATTAGTTAAATTCCAGATAATGGGGATTGTGCTGTAGATTTTTCTTCTGATACATTTAGTACTAATGTCATTCTCTCTTCTACCTCTGTATTTCCTAAAGAGGTAACTTCAAACATAGCAGTATTCCAGAGGTAAAAGAGAGAATCAGATTAGTTCAAACTGAAACAAAAAAAAAAAATCTACAAGAGCTTTTAATCCTTCGACAAACAGGCAGGCTTTCTGGTGTGTAGGCAAAGGACTGGGCTTCAGAGCAGACGGATCCAAGAGAAAACTCAGTGTCAACAAGTAATTTATCTTGTTCATGTGTGATCTATTTACCTATTATCTTCCACAGCACTCACTGAGCAGCCTGCATTACAATATTGGGTACAGCTTCAGCAGGGACAGAGGAGAGGAGACATCTACTGTTACAGTGCAGCTTAATGCTGGGAATAGACAGTGAGTTTCTTCCTTAGCAATCGAGCCGCTGATAGCTCGATTGATCATTTCTGACGTGTCCGATCACGCGGCGGATCGATTCCGCGCTCGATCCCCGCGGGCGGACAATGGAAGAAAACGAACCGCTGATAAGGAAGTGCCCGCGGGGACGTGGCGGGAGTCGATCCGTCGGCTAATCGAGCCGCCGGGTGGACTCGTGTATTCCCAGCATAAGTCAGCAGAGGGGTAGTAAACGTTCCTTAGCCAGGACAGTGACTGACAGGATCTTTGCATATGCTGCCTATACCCTTTCTAGCCAACTTAAAAAAAAAACAAAACCCTGCTTAATATTTAGGTATATGCAAACAGGGTTATCCCAGCAGCCTAATCTTCATTATAGTGCCCCTTTAAAGGACCACTATCGCGAAAAATGTAAAAATGTAAAATACATGCAAACACAAGAATTAAAAGTATGTTTCTGCTAGAGTAATATGCGCTATAAATTACATTACTCCCATGTTGCTGTCACTTACAGTAGGTATTAGAAATCTGACCGAACTGACAGGTTTTGAACTAGTCCATCTCATGTTTTCTTTATTTTCAAACACACTTAATGAACGGCAGTTGCTCAGTCCAACCAGAATAGCATGTGAACAGGAAGCAGGGCTAGCCAACATATTTACATACATCCTTTTCGGGGAGAGCTTCTATAAGGAATAACTTAAATGCTGAGAATTCCCCATAAAGAGATGGACTAGTCAAAAACCTGTCAGTTCCATCAGATTTTTACTAACTACTGTAAGTGACAGAAACATAGGAGAAAAGTAATTTATAGCTCATTTTACTCTGGAAGAAACATACTTCTTATTTGTATGTGTTTGCAAGTATTTAAAATTTTACAGTTTTTCACATCCCTTTAACCATTTAAGCTTGTGTGCATGCGCGCTCCAGGCCGCGGATCGTTAGCCCAGGAATCAATCAATCGGGCCATGGTGCCCGATGATTGATTCCTCTCCCCTGCAGAAAAAGCGATGGCTTCTCTCGGAAGGCTCGCTTTTTTCTGTCTCTTGCGTCCCCTACGTCCCTCTAAACGTACATGTTACGCTTAGAGTGACGTCATGTAAACAAACTCATGTCCAGGATAGTCTGTGTGTGGTGGCTCTTGATGCACTAACTCCAGCCTCAGTCCACTCCTTGTGAAAGTTTATAACACTTTTGAATGGCCTTTTCCAGACAATCCTCTCCAGGCTGCAGTCATTCCTGCTGCTTGTGCACCTCCTTTCTTCCATACGTTTCCCTTCCAAATAACTTTCTATTTATGTGCATTGATACAGCACTTTCGCAACATCCAACTTCTTTTGCAATTAGCTTTTGAGGCTTTCCCCCCTTATGGAGGGTGTCAATGATGGTATTATGCACAACTTTCAGGTCAGCAGTCTTTCCCATAATTGTGGTTCCTACTGAACCAGACTGAGAGACAATTTAAAGGCTCAGGAACCCTTTGCAGGTATTTTACATTAATTAGCTGATTAGGGTCTGACATTTTGAGCCTAGAATATTGAGCCTTTTCACAATATTCTAATTTTCTGAGATTTTTATTTTGGGGTTTTCATAAGATGTAAGCCATAGTCATCAAAATAATAAGAAATAAAGGCTTGAAATATACAGGGTGGTCCATTTATATGTATACACCTTAATAAAATGGGAATGGTTGGTGATATTAACTTCCTGTTTATGGCACATTAGTATATGAGAGGGGGGAAACTTTTCAAGATGGGTGGTGACCATGGCGGCCATTTTTAAGTCGGCCATTTTGAATACAACTTTTGTTTTTTCAATAGGAAGAGGGTCTTGTGACACATCAAAATTATTGGGAATTTGACAAGAAAAACAATTGTGTGCTTGGTTTTAACATAACTTTAAGCTTTCATTTGTTATTTACAAATTTCTGACCACTTATAAAATGTGTTCAATGTGCTGCCCATTGTGTTGGATTGTCAATGCAACCCGCAGGAGAAATGCTAGCACAGGCTTCCAGTATCCGTAGTTTCCGGTGCTGCACATCTCATATCTTCAAAGCATAAACAATTGCCTTCAGATGACGCCAAAGATAAAAGTCTAACTGGGTCAGATCAGGAGACCTTGGGGCCATTCAACTGGCCCACGACGACCAATCCACTTTCCAGGAAACTGTTCATCTAGGAATGCTCAGACCTGACACCCATAAGGTGGTGGTGCACCATCTTGCTGGACAAAATCAGGGAACGTTCCAGCTTCAGTGCATAATGAGGGAAACACATCATCATGTAGCAATTTCGCATATCCAGTGGCCTTGAGGTTTCCATTGATGAAGAATGGCCCCACTATCTTTGAACCCCATATACCACACCATACCATCAATTTTTTTGTTTCAACAGTCTTGGAAGGATCTATCTAATGTGGGTTAGTGTCAGACCAATAGCGGTGGTTTTGTTTGTTAACTTCACCATTCACATAAAAGTTTGCCTCATCACTGAACAAAATCTTCTGCGTAAACTGAGGGTCCTGTTCCAATTTTTTGTTTTGCCCATTCTGCCAATTCAGTGCGCTGATCTGGGTCATCCTCGTTGAGATGCTGCAGTACCTGGAGTTTGTAAGGGTGCCATTTGTGAGTAGCTAATATCCGCCGAAGGGATGTTCGACTAATGCCACTCTCCAGTGACATGCAGCGAGTGCTACGCTGTGGGCTCTTGCTGAATGAAGCTAGGACAGCCACTGATGTTTCTTCATTAGTGACAGATTGCATGCGTCCACATTTTGGAAGATCCAACACTGAACCAGTTTCACAAAACTTAGCAAGCAGTTTGCTAACTGTAGCATGGGAGATGGGTGGTCTTGTAGGGTGTCTTGCATTGAAATTTGCTGCAATGACCCGGTTACTGCATTCACCAGACATCAACACAATTTCTATCCACTCTTCACGTGTTAATCTCAGCGACATGTCTATGGCTGTAAACAAAGAGAAACTTGTAAATAACTCATGAAAGATTAAAGTTACATTAAAACCAAGCACACCATTGTTTTTCTTGTGAAATCCCCAATGAGTTTGATGTGTCACATGACCCTCTTCCTATTGAAAAAATAGATTCAAACTGGCCAACTTCAAAATGGCCGCCATGGTCACCACCCATCTTGAAAAGTCCCCCCCCCCCCACATATACGAATGTGCCACAAACAGGAAATTATCAACCATTCCCATTTTGTTAAGGTGTAACTATATAAATGGCCCACCCTGTATATCGCTTTGCATGTAATTTTGCATGTAATGAGTCTATTTCATATATTAGGAACACATTTTAAGTTGAATCTCAGAAAATGAACTTTTTGCACAATATTCTAATTTTTCAAACTTCACCTATATGTTCAGAACAGAAAATATCAAGGAAAGATCAGGAAGCTCTGGGTAGGCTTATACCTCAGACGACAAAAGCCGCACAAATGTGCAAAAGTGTTGCCATTTTCCATTGCTCTCTAAGGAGTGCCCCAATTCCCTATTCTTTTGTTTTATGGAAGAAAAAAACAAAACAAATACAAAATTATGGACCCCCTGCACTGCATAAAATGCTGTGGAGGGGAAAGAGGTATTGGCCACCACCATTACTAATGTTCAAAAAGTGTGCATTATCTTAAGGCCCAACAAAACTTTTTTTCTTAGCATTTAAATATCCCAATCCCTTCTATGTGCATTCTACATGTTTGATGTGAACCATAATCTCCTTGGTGGTATTTTTCTTTCTGGATTTTAGCATCTAAAAGCAGTGCAAATGTTTTTCCCGATTTTAATCCCTAAAATACAGAAGAAAAAAATCACATGCCAGAATTCAGGCAGCACTCCTACAGAATGTACCTCTCTGGAATCCAGACCAGTGCAGCATTTCTTCCTCCTTTTATCCAGGGGGCGCCCATTCTCTATGGTGAGATCACAATGGATTAGGAGAGCAGCACCGCACATTATGCTCATGTTGCACTGTGAATGGAGCACTGCAATGCAGCACTCTGTACATGGCCTAAGGGCCCAGTTACACTTAATCTGTTGGTACGTGTTAGTGTGCGTTAGTACGCGTTGGTACGTGTTTTTTCCATAGCAGTGCATTGTAAGAAAAAAATTCAGTTAAAATGCGTTAAGTGTGAACTGTGCCAGAGGAAAACATAGGCATTACTTTGAAAATCTTTTATTTCAGTTATAACTGAGAGCAACTGATCTACGGCCTGTTTCCACTACACGCAGATTGGAAGCAGAAAAACTGACTCCAAAAATCACGTTTAGGGTAAACAGGCTCATAGATTGGATGCAGAATCTGTGTGTAGTGGAAACAGGCTCTTAGGGTTAAGTATTGTAATTTGTGCAGTGACTGTTATGGAGTCATTCTGGCCTTCTATATGTTATATTTCATAGGCAGAAAATATAGCCTTGATACAGTACATAGAGCAGCTATATCAGCCCTCTCTGCACATTGCTGTCACTTAATGGATTCTGTAGAGAGAGGCATTCTTTCCTAAGAGGAAATGGTATTTTAGTGTGCTGTTTGTTGCAGACTGTTGTACTTTGTATGTGAGACTGCTCTGGAAATGTCACATCATTAGGCGGGCAGAAAGAACACATGCATTTGATATCTGTGGAAATTACATTTATCTTCCTTCCTGATTAAAGCTGCTGTCCTGGCACTGGCCAAAAACTAGAATGATCACATTCTAATTAACTAAAGGGGAATAGATTTAGCTGCTATCAGCCTAGAGAAAATTAAAAAGTAAAATGTCTGCAGCAGTAAAATTGCCGTCTGTTAAAAAATATAAAGCGATTATTTGAAAAGTATCTTTCATTTTTGTGCACTTATCCATGTTGGGCATTCAAAAAAGGAGGCCATCATTTTAGTACTCTCCATAAAATAGCTTTTTTTGTACTATAATTATAATAGTGGGGAATGTGCAGCAATACGGTTGCCCTGGATTTACACTCTCTAACTCAGGAATAACATTTAGTATTATCCTTGTGCACCAGAATGAAAACAAAATCACAGTCTGGCAAACCATAAAATGTAAGCTTGTCTTCTGACTGCTTATTGCGCTACCTGTCCATGTCTCAAAGTAATGTAATTATCCTATCAGGTTTCAGTGCACTTAGTAATAAAACCAGCCATACTACATGGTTATATCATATCCAATCTAGTCAGAATGCTGTACACTGAGAAAAAAAAAGAAGAAATTTGCTGCATGCAATCAGTGTAGCTGTTACACAGAAGCTTCTCCTCTGTTTATGAAACACGGCATTATCTTCTATTAACTGCAGATCAATAGACAGAATAATCACAGCAGGGAGAGCTGCATGCCACACAGATTCCTACTTGTGCAATCATGTGATAATACTGTAAGAGGTAGTAAGAGTGAGTATATAAGACCTTTTGGGTACTTTTTTCAAAGTCAGTGCTTATAGGTTATATCGGTGTAACTAATGCATTGGAGCATCAGCACAGAGAAGTGTTTTTTACCATTTCATTTTATACAGCATGCATATTTTTGCATATCAATATTACATATTCCAGGTGTGTGGAATATTATTGCGAAAAAGAAGGGCGGAAGGGTGCAGGTATCTTTTTTTGAACACAAGACAGTTACAGGGTCATATCACTTATAGAGAAACCGTAACCAAGAATTGAACTTCATCCCAATCAGGAGTTGATACCCTCTTACCCATGAGAAATCTATTCCTTTTCTCAAACGGGTTATCAGGGGTATACGAGAGGTATCGGCACTGGAGACTTGGGCACAGGACACAGCTGGTATATGGCTGATCCTGCTGCCGCACAAATCCGGGCCGTGTTAATTACTATTCCCCCTCCAGGCCGCCATGCATAGTGGGGGAATGAAATAATTTGGCTTCCAGCTATTGCTGGAAGCCGAATAATTGTTTTAAAAGCAACTTCAGCTCCGTCTTCTGACGGCTGCGTCCAAGTCTCCTGCACTGCTGCGCCCAAGTCTCCAGCGCTGTATTCACTGTGTTCGCATCAGGGTGCTCTGTATGGCTGATTTAGTGGTGAAACCCCTCCCACAAATGATGTCAGCGCCTCACAGTACTGAGATCACACTGTGGGAGCCTTGTTGCATTGTGGTAAATAACAGCTTTTTCCAACTGCCAAAAAAAGAAAGCAGCAGCTACTTCCACTGACATCACCTGCCAGCAGTAAAAATGTCACCATGTGATAAATGTAAATCGGAGAGGAAAGATTTTACAATTAGCAAACACTGACTAAATACATAAATATTGTAAAAATTAAGAACTTTTTCTATTACACTATTTTCACTGGAGTTCCTCTTTAAGGTGTCACTGAAAGTTTACTGCATGCACAGGAATAGGCCTGTTTCTGACTATTTTGGTACCCCCAGAAAAACAGCCATGGCACCTGTCCACTCTAAAAACAGGAGTATACAGATAAAAAAAGAAGCCTGCAGATCAGAGGTGTAATAATAGCCCCGCGGCCCCCATCGTCTGGGGGGTGGGGGGGACTAAGGGCTAAGGCCCCATTTACACTTAATCAGTTGGTATGAGTTAGTATGCGTTAGTAAGCGTTAGTGCGCACTGGTACGCTTTTTCTCCATAGCAGTGCATTGGGAAGAAGATTTCAGTTAAAACGTGTTAAGTGTGAACTGTGCCATAGGAAAACATGGGCATTACTTTGAAAATCAGTTTTCTTTCAGTTATAACTGAGAGCAACTGATTAAGTGTAAAAGGGGCCTTTGGAAGCCTGCTTCAGTGGTGAGATGCAAAGTGTGGCAGCACAGCATCATACATTACCTGTTCTAAGCGGAGCAATACCTCTTCCTCACCCCTGTCTTCAGCCACGCAGTAGTTCAGAAAAATACAAACAGTAGCGCAGATATGGATAAAGTATGCTGCTAGAGGTAGGGTTGGCTCCAAGCCAAGATGAAGTGAAAGAAAGAATTGCAATGACCTCAGCGCAAAATGACAAGCAAAGTCCTCTCCAACTTCCTGCTTCCACCCGTTGTGAGTTCCACACTGGTTTCTTCCTCTCTGTTAAGCCAGTGAAAGCCCAGGTGTTGCTTCCTGGTAGAAAACTTCTTGTTTATTTGCACATAAGAAAAGTAGCCTTCACTTCCCGACTCGAGTTTCGGTGTAAGTTCAGAAGAAGTTTTCTACCAGAAAGCAGCAGCCGGGCTTTCACTGGCTTAACCACTTGAGGACCCAGCCTTTACCCCCCCTTAAGGACCAGCGATGGTTTTTATGATCTGTGCTGGGTGGGCTCTGCAGCCCCCAGAACAGATCAGGTGGCATGCTGAGCGATCAGATTGCCCCCTTTTTTCCCCCCTATGGGGATGATGTGCAGGGGGGGGTCTGATCGCTCCGGTCGGCAGGCATATTGCGGGGGGGGGGCACCTCAAAGCCCCCCTCCGCAGCAAAATTCCCTCCCTCCCTCTCCTTCCTGGTCCCCCTGGTGATCGGGGCTGCACAGGACGCTATCCATCCTGTGCAGCCTGTGACAAGATGTCCTCTGTCACATGGCGGTGATCCCCGGCCGCTGATTGGCCGGGGATCGCCGATCTGCCTTACGGCGCTGCTGCGCAGCAGCGCCGTTCAATGTAAACAAAGGAGACATATGTCTCCTGCGTTTACATTTAGTCTGCGAGCCGCGATCAGCTGGTCCTCCAGCTACCACATTGCCGCCGCACGGTATGAGTGTGTGGTCGGCAAGTGGTTAAAGGATACCCGAACTGAGATTTGACATGATGAGATAGACATGTGTATGTACAGTGCCTAGCACACAAATAACTATGCTGTGTTCCTTTTTTTCTTTCTCTGCCTGAAAGAGTTAAATATCAGGTATGTAAGTGGCTGACTCAGTCCTGACTCAGACAGGAAGTGACTACAATGTGACCCTCACTGATAAGATTTTTCCCTTTTTATCTCTTTCTTGCTCTCAGAAGCCATTTTCTGCTAGGAAATTGTTTTATTGTTGGAATTTTTTTATCAGTGAGGGTCACACTTTATCACTACTTGTCTGAGTCAGGACTGAGTCAGCCACTTACATACCTGATATTTAACTCTTTCAGGCAGAGAAAGAAAAAAAGAACTACAGCATAGTTATTTGTGTGCTAGGCACTCTACATACACATGTCTATCTCATCATGTCACATGTCAGTTTGGGTATCCTTTAACAGAGAGGAAGAAACCAGCATGGAACTCACAATGGGCGGAAGCAGGAAGTTGGAGAGGTCACTTGATCGGGGAGTCCAGGCAATTGGTGTTTTGCCTACAGCTCGCAGAGTGGAGCCTTGCTGCTAACTTAGCTGCAAGTGGCCCGCTGAATGTCGGGATTACATCAAGTTTTTACATCTATGGTGCAGTTTGAGCACGCTTCTCTGGAGGTTTGGTCACTACAAGATAAGGTACTGTGAGTTTTACAAACTCCTGGCTACACTGATTCTCAGACTTTGCTTGTCATTTGGCGCTGAGGTAATTGCAATTTTTTCTTTCACGCAGTAGCTGTGTGCTACTAGATAACACTTTTGTGGTGAGATGCAGAGCATAACAGCACAGCGTCATACATTACCTGTTCTCAGTGGTGCAACACCTCCTCCTCACTCCTGTCTTCAGCCGTGCAATAGTTCCATTCACATCTGTGAGTTGCCTCCGCGGTACGCAGGGTTCCATCTTAACCAAGCCAAACTATGTGCTACCGGACAACGCGCACGTCACACCCATGTCACAAATAACTGGCGATGAGGTACTGTGTGTTAAATTAGTGCATTACTGGAAGATGCTAATTTTGAAATCCATTGCAATGTGTGGCTTGCAATGTAAAAAGTGTACACAGACAAGCTCTAATTGGATGCAAGTAGAAGTCAGCGCATTTTTTGAGTCATCAACCATTGGAGTATGATACGAATGTTACTGAACAAACCTCCAAATGATAACAGTATGTTTTTCTGGTAAGTAACCTAAAATGCACTGATCCAAATAATTAAGCACAACAGTTTCAAAACATTTTAGAGGTTATAAAGAACTGCAAATGGTAATTTGTTAAATTTGCTGCATTAGGAGGTCCTATTTACTGAAATCAAAAGCTATCTCAATCATAAACATCTTAACAAGTCAAATTATATAATAACTTAGGACCCCTTATTTGATAGCAGCTTCATAATTCTTGCATCCATGGAACTTGTGAGTTTTTGGGTAATTTCTGATTGAATTTCTTTGCAGAATGTCAGAATAGCCTCCCAGAGCTGCTGTTTGGATATAAACTGCTTCTCATCCTCATTGATCTCTTGCTTGAGGATGCTCCGATGGCTCTCTATAGGATTTAGTTCGGGAGAAGATCGGGGCCACACCATGAGTTTCTCTCCTTGTATGCTGATAGCAGCCAATGATGCAGTGGTAATCCTTGCAGCATGAGATGATACATTGTCATGCATGAAGATGATTTTGTCACACAAAGCATGGTTCTTCTTTTTATACCATGGAAGAAATTGGTCAGTCATTTTCACACCTTCAGGGACCCTTAACCACATTGCATCCAGACCTTGTTTTCCCCTTACGGACCAGAGCAGTTTTGACATTTTAGCTATGTCCCTATTTAAACAGCCATAACTTTATCCCTACTCACGACGCCTAAATTATCTAGATATTGTACACATTTTAACGGGGGAAAAAAAGAGGAAAAACAATGAAAAATTGCATTGTTTCTAAGGTTTTTTCAATTCTAGTAAAATACAAAAAGTGCTACAGTAGGTAAAAACATGCCACCAGTATTATGTCCCCCTAGGTTAGATAGCCAGATGTGTGCCCAGTATTAGCCCCCCCCCCCCCCGTATAGCCAGATGTGCACCCAATATCAGCCCCCCAGTATAGCCAGATGTGTCCCCGTATTTGCTACCCCCCATATATATAGACAGATGCGCCCCCCAGAAAAGCACCCCTCATTATAGCCAGATGTGTCCCCGGGATCAGCATTCCCCATTATAGCCAGATGTGCCCCCAGGATTAGCCCCCCCCCCCCCCATTATAGCCATATGTGCCCCTAGTATTAAGTTATGCCTCCAGGACCATCAGATGCGCCCCCCTTATTAAACCCCCACCCCTTTGTTACCCTGATGGGCCCCAATAAGCATTTCAAGCCCCCTTTCAGATGTATTCCCCCACCCTCCATTGTGGATAGCCAGATGTTCCCCCCTTAACACTCAGCCCCCTCCATGGCCAGATCGATAAAAAAAAATGTCCCTGCAAGGAGAATATCTCACCTTACCGGGTTCCTGTGATCATCCTGCAACCCCAGCCTCCGATCACCGTGCTGCACTCAGCCTAGTGATAACGAACATCCGGGTCCTGGCTTCATGATGTCATCAAGCCGGGACCCGAATATTCAGCATCACAGGGCCGAGTGAAGTGCGGTGAATAGAGGCTGGGGCTGCAGAATGCTCAAAGGAACCAGGTAAGGTGAGATATTCTTCTCGCAGCTAGAGATATTCTTCTAGCAGACACAGCAGGAGCGCCTGTCATATTGACAGGTGACGTCACCACTTTCCACACAGTAAGCCTGTGGAGGGGACCTTCAGAGTCCCGTCTGTGCAGGCACTACTGGGGGCACCTATTGAGGCTTTAGAGCAGTATAGACTGCGCATGTGCACTAGTCTCTAAAACCTCAATAGGTGCCCCCAGTAGTGCCTGCACAGATGGGACTCTGAAGATCCTCTGCGCAGGCTTACTGTGTGGAAAGCGGTGACGTCACTTGTCAATATGACAGGCGCTCCCGCTGTGTCTGCGAGCGGCTATGTCAGCACTCGTTTGGAGCTGCCGACGGAGGCGGGGGTGAGAGCGGTGTGCCTACTTCCCAACTGCCGCTTGTACACCCCTGCACTGTGTTAATTTATGCCACGTCGCCGTCGCCCACGGGGGGGGGGGGGGGGGGGATTGAATAAATGCAGTAAGTCTTTTTTTTTTCATACTGCACAAAAAAAAAAAAAATACTAGTAAACACTACTCTCATAAAACCAGCACTAAAGGTATCTATGTTTAAAAATTACCATTCGTGACACTGGTATTTTAAATGGCCAACCAGCTCTCTCCTCATGATTTCTGTACAAAACATGACACTGCCAGCTCCTTGCTGTTGTTGCAGCCTTGTTGGGACATAGTGACTGTTCTCCAGCCATCCAGCACTCCATTCTTCTGGATCATCCATGGTTGCATAGCACTCATCTGTAAACAATACTGTTTGAAAATTAGTCTTCATCTAGTTCTGGGCCCACTGCAGCTGTTTCTGCTTGTGAACATTACTTAGGAGTGACCAAATAGAAGGTTTATGCACTGAAATCCTCTGGAGGATCCTGCACCTTGATGTTTGCGTGACTCCAGAGGCACCAGCAACTTCAGATACCTGTTTGCTGTATTGTAATGGCATTTTAGCAGCTGCTCTATTAAAGGAAACCTAAATCCATTCCCCTTGTGTCCCCCTCCCTCCAGACGATGCACAAAGCTGGCGTCACGCCTGCACAGTGGCTGGCCGACTCATCAGTCAGCCAGATTACAGAGAGGGACAGCGGAGGAACAGGTGAGTGGGGATGGAGCAGGAGGACTTCAGGGGGCTAGACAAGCCCCAGGTAAGTAAATGGGCAATTTTTTTCACTTTAGGTTCACTTTAACCCAATGTATTTGTCTGGCAGAAACCTTCCTCATTTTGCCTGTATCTGCACAAACCAGTGTGTGCTCTGAGTCAGCCACAAATCTTCTAACGATGGTCACACTTATGTTTTTTTTTTTTTTTTTTTTTTTACATCTAAGGTTTTCAATGTGCAAGTTATTCAACTATTTCAGGCTTTTCAGCAGCAGTGAGAAAATGTTTTCCCCCATATTGCCTGAAAATAGTGGTCTGCTCTGCTTAATAATGTGGTCTGCTTAACTATTTTTAGTAGTTTTTCCTTTAATTGGGCTCATCTGGCAAACTAACTATCACAGGTGTTTGAAATTGATTTCAGTGATCCAAAGAGCCCTGAGACACAATACCATCCATGTTTAATTGAAAAACAAAATATTTAACCTTTATGACACTTAAATACAATTTGCATTATCATTTGGTACATGGTGTAGCCTTGGTACTACATGTACCTATGTTTATCTCATCATATCACATGTCCATTCAGTTACACTTCAGGCCCCTTGCACACTATTGAATTGTATCCCTCCCGCCGCTTTCACATTGCACTGGCCATTTGTCTCCGGTAGTTTTACAGTGAGTGATGCCGCACACGAAACTGATACAAAATTGTGTCTGTAGATATTTAAACAGACTCTGTAATGAAAAAAATTTCCCCTGGGGGGTACTCACCTCGGTAGGGGGAAAGCTCTGGATCCTATTGAGGCTTCCCCCGTCCTCCTCGGTCCCACGGCAGTCTCGCTGCAGCCCACGGAATGCACAGTTGACAATTTGTCAGGCTGTGCAATGTTTACCTTCTCTAGCTCCAGCGGGGCGCTGTTGCGGCTCTCCGCTTGGAAATAGCAGCTCTCTGTCGGGTCCGCTCTACTACGCAGGCACAGGAGACTTGCGCCTGCGTAGTAGAGCGGACCGACAGAGATCGGCTATTTTCACCTATCTCCGAGCGGAGAGCCGATACTGCGCGGGCACTGGAGCCGGAAAGGTAAATATTAACATCCCCGCCGTTCGGGGAGCTTTATCGCTGCTGCCGTGGGACACAGGAGGATGGAGGAAGCCTTTATAGGATCTGGAGGCTTCCCCCACCTGAGGTGAGTACCCCCCATGGGAACTTTTTTTAGTAACAGATTTTTTTTTTAAATTGCCTGTAATGGAAGCACTGCCACTGAATTGCATTGAATGCATGTTCCCTGTGGAAAATGAATGTGAAACTTTGTGAAATATTGGATATAAAAAAGCATCAACTGTTAGACACACTGTAGAATGGCTGTATTTATATATATGAAATGGCCAGAACACAGAGCCTGACCACTTTGGGATTGGGCCGGCCAATGTGCGCAGTGGTTGGCTTATACGGCCAATAGTTTAACAAATTTGTGTTCAACTTACACTTTTGCTCTTTATCTGACCAGAATGCAAAATGACAGGACAAGGCTAGTCAAGTCCAGAAGCTTTTTTTCCAGAACGGTGGTAAGAAAAAACAGCTGAAAAATGCCTCGAAGGTGAAAATCGGGGACCAGAAATCCTGAAAAGTTGGGCAGCAAGTGGACAGGGGTGAAATTTGGCTGGGGATATCTAAAGCAGAGGGAAAAAAGTTTGATCAGACATTGGAGGGGAATATAGGACATACGTGAAGCAAAAGAGGTGTAGAGTGGATACCGAAAGGGAACAGAGTTGAGGGAACACAAAGAGCAGGGAGGAGGACAGAGGTTATTGATGCCAAAAACCGGTCTTCTTCTGGACTTGGCCGTAAGTTCTTCTCATTTCGTGTTCTGCACAAAGTCCAAAAATTTAAGTTAACGGGTACCTGAGATCAAATTAATGCAAAGGGTATATTTATATTTACTTGGGGCTTCCTCCAGCTCCATGGAGTCCGTGGGCTCCTTCACCGTCCTCTAAGACTGCTCCGTCGTCATGGACTTCTGCGCATGCATTGCACGCGCCCCCATGTCTGGGAGAGTTCTGTGCCTGCGCACTACTACTGCACAGATGCAGACTATTCCTGGCTGTGGGAGCATGATGGGGGGAACATGCGCGGCTGCACCATGCATGCGCAGAAGAGAGAGGCCTGCCCGATTACCGCGGCTGATTAGAAGATAATGGAGCGGCCGGAGAGGACGGTAAGGGAGCCCACAGACCTGATGGGGAAAGCCCCAGGTAAGTATAAATATAACCTTTATGTTTATTAGCGCTGCGTAATATGTTGGCGCTTTATAAATACAATAAATAAATAAATAATCACAGGTTCACCTTAAACACAGATTTGTTTGCATATTGGCTGCATCAGGTGACCACTACGCAGATTGGTTGGCCAGACTCCGAAGTGGCCAACTTTGGGTGCTGGCCGTAACACACATAAACAAATAAAAGTAACAAATAAAGTAAGAAAGCTAAAATAATATTTTCTAGTTATCCTTTCAACAGAGATGAAATGAAACATTGAGTTCTATCAACTAAACGAAAATGTCTCTTTAAGTACTAATTACAATCATCAAATGCCATACTCACAGTGGAGAGATGAGACACTAGGAAAGCTTTGAACATGGTTTTGACAGTTAATTAGCTAACAAGGTATACATTTTATTAATGGAAGTTTTGTTCACCGGTTATTATTAATGAAAGGTCAGCTATAATGAGGGTAGCTGGCAAATGGGAATCACACATCACAGCTGGGGTAATATAGTACATTTAAGGGAGAGTTTCAATATGTTGTGTAAACTGTATACAATTCCATCATTCATTGGTTGCAATAAATATTATTATTAGTTAATATGCTGGCATTTATTGGTATTTTCAGTTACACTAAAAAAAAAATATTCGCTCAAAAATATATACATAAGGGCTGTTTGTACAGTTTATAATGTATGCATATAAAGGTTTAATGCATAATCTACAGCAATATTTGAAGGTTCCCTAGTCTCAGTTCCCCAACCCTGCCCTCAAGGCCCACCAACAGTACATTTTTGCAGACAACAGCAAACACGCACAGGTGAGGTAATTAGTGTCTCAGCAGAACTGATTAACTACCTCTGTGGATTTCCTAAAAACACGCACTGTTGTTGGGCCTTGAAGACAGGGTTGGGGAACACTGAAAATAAAAAATGAGAGACATTAATTTTGTAACTTATTAAAGGTCTTCAACTGGAAAAAGGCATTTCGGTGTCTAATAGAGTTTTCTTTTTCAATAAGGTAGTACAAAGAACAGTTAATTATGAAAAATGTTGCAACCACTGTTCTGGCATCAGTCAAAAGATGACTTCTGATTATTTTCTAAATAAGCCCAACATTGTGCAGACAGCAGTCAAAGGGAGAAAGTCGACATTCCATAATCCTAAACTTGCTAAAAGAGTTTAAACCAGAAGTATAAGGAAACATATAGTCATATGAACTGTAATTATGTGTTAAATCAGTGGTTCTCCACCTGTGGTGAGGAGATCCCGGGTTACCCTTGGGTGTGGGTCACATACTCTACAACCACAAGAGGCGAAACAAATCTCTGATACAATTACGTCTTGTACGACCTCTAAGTGAAAAAAACAAACAAACAAATACTTCCAATGTGGAGAGCAAAAATATATTAAAAAAATAATATTAGTACTCTCTATAAAAGTCATTCAGTATTAGCTTTACATACATATTGAAAAAATAATTGACGTAGGTGGTCCTCAATGACCATAACTTGGAATGAAGTGATCCATGTTCCACAGAACTATAAAAACCAATGAACTACCGGTACATAACTAATATAACTAATTAAAGGGGACCTGAAGTGAGAGGAATACAGAGGCTGCCATCTTCATTCCCTTCTACAGAATTCTAGTTGCTTGGCTGTCATGCTGAGCTTTAGGCTTTTGTTGTTTTTGAATCACACACCTTTTACAAGCATGCAGCCAGTGGAGTCTGGCCAGAGTCAAAGCATCAGATTTGCATGCTCATTCTGGGCCAGTGATTTAAAGGACAACTATTAAAGTCAACTAAAATTCTAAATGTATCATACATGTATAGTATTTACTAGCAAATAGCAATACAAAGGCTTTTTTTTCACCTTTTCATAACTTATATGAAGAAAATATGACATTTACAGAGAACAGTTTTATCCTTGGGCATTACTATTGAGGACTGCACCATGCAGACATAGGGGCAATTTCCAGCACATCCAGCATACAGAAACAGACTTCACTGGCTGTAATTCTCTGACTGAGTTTTCTTCAGAATGGCAGAAAGCAGAGATACAGGATCCAAACATTCAGCTGCAGTGGAGCAGTGTGTACATAACTCATCAGCTGCTGCTCTGTGTTCTCTGTGGTAAGTTCGGTCAAAAGATAACAGTTTGGGAGAGCCCATTCTGAATGTCTGAATGGTGGGTGTAAACATCCAAGAATAGGAAGAAAGTAAGGCTCCTGCTTTTTTTTAAAGCTACACTGTAGTTGAAAAATCTCTTGGCTGTTCTCATGATATATGATATAGCAGTAATAAGGGGCAGGGCAGAAACAGTAAATCATTTCTCTGTGAATATTGCCAGTGAAGTGGCACCTATCTGTATGATACAGTCCTGAAATCCGATACCGACTGGGGAAAGCAGTGCACTGAGATATGAGTCATATCTTTCACACAGACTGTGATTAAATGAAAAGCCTTCTGTTGATACTGGCTCCTAGCTCTGTAGGTATATGGGGGTTTAAAGAATTACATTTTCTTTGATAGTTATCTTTTAAAGTGGACCTGAACCCAGAACTCCTCTCTGTTCTAAAAGATACACAACAGCATAATAACCTTTAAACAAAAAACATGTATGTTACAGCTGATACAAATCCTAAAATAAATCTGCAGTTTCTACTTCCTGATTCATGGAAGCAGACATATTGTTTACAGCCTGTGCTTTCAAATGGTCTTATCTGTCATAGACAGTCATGTGACACGGGGGGGGGGGATTACAACTTGTGATTAGACACAAATGAGGGGGAATTAGACAGGCTAAACTCTCTAAATACATTCAGGGTGCATTTCTCTATTTTTTTTTTCTGTCCTGTACAAGAGTTCAGGTTCACTTTAAAGTATTAGAGGCAGAGCATTAGTAAAGAGGTAGGGCAACTAGCATTGTGTATCTGAGATTGACGATGGCAGCCTTCATAAAATCCTCGCACATCGGGTTCCCTTTAAAAATTATTTGTCACAACCATTTAATTATTTTATTTGAAAACAGTAAAGTTGCAGCATTGTGTTCTATATGTCATACACCCTAAATGTCTAACCTGCAAACTGCTTAGACTTCTCAACCACTCTTCCTCATGGTGGACATGCTGAATTGGCTGCCAATCATTTGGTTAACAGTGCTCAGCTTACAAAACCAATGCACTGTATTCACCTAGTAGTGTATTATAGTGCTTAAGTTAGGTGCTAAAGTTTGACTATACATAAGTGATGCTGATGTTCATAAAATGTCAATTCCACAAGGCTTTAGTTCTGTCCTGGCTTTTGACTACACTTTGCTGATTCTGCTGCCCAGCCCCCAGTGCTTGGATTTGGTGCTGGGGTAAAGGTGATGGAAGGAACGCATTAGAGTTAGTTGCATTAGAGTTAGTTGCTAGCAATACACAGCAGTATAGGAGAGTCAGTGTTAATGAATATGGAGGTTTGTTTTATCAGTACGGTTAGGAGTATAGGGATATCCATTAGCAAAGGACTAATGTTGGAGGGAGGTTAGGATTATGTGTCAAAAGGCGGTTAATGTTTGGGAGAGATGCTAGACTTAGGTGGTCAGAAAGGGGATTACACTGGAAAAGTCAAAGTTAGGTATCAAGAAGGGGTCAACATGAAAGAGGGGTGGTTGATGTTCGGAGTTCCGAGAAGGATTTGAAGATCACTAGCTAGCAGCCAAAAAACAATGAAATGTTTCGTAGCCAAACCCTGCACTGGTGCCAAAATGAATGGTGCAGAAATAAACCCTTTCATGGACCCTCCAGTCAACATTTTGTTTAATCAATATCACACCTCCCAAGCTTCTCAGACCTTGAAGCGTTGTAACCTAGCTGATCCTATTAAGGCCAAAGACAAATGCACACCAAGCCAAAATCCTTCTTTTTTAAGCACTGAAACTACCATTTCACATTGTGCATTGGTGAAACGTCCAGAGATGTTTGTGAGTATGTAAATGATAATTACTAGAAGGATTGTGCAGATAGGCCGTAAACTGTGCAAAATAGCAAATTCTTCCATTCTACAACGTAATTATGAACATAGAGTTCGAGAATTTTTAGAGCTGCTATCCTTGTCTGTTTCTAGGCTTTAACAAGCATCCTATCACCAGGAAGATGTCCTTCTAATGCACAAAGCTAGATATATTTCACAGCATCGAGCTGTTTTTTTTTTTACTATTACAGAAAATCCTACATTCAGATAATGCTTTGGTTTGCTGGAAGGCAAAATTGCTCTACAAGCGCTCCCGACTAAGAAGGCCGTTATGCAAGCTTAGATGTCATTCTTCCACCCCTTATTTCTTTTCATGGCCCGGGCTTGCTCTCTTTGCTGCTACTTTTTGGCTACAATGTCTGTTTCTTCTGTTCTCTTCTTTCTTGTCTTCCTGAGAAATCTGTTGAACTGCCTGAAGAATGACAGATTCCACAATCTGTTTACTGGCATTTTGCAGCTTTATTTCTTCTGTTTCTTTTCCAAGATTTTCTCCTAGGAAATAAATTCTGTCAATGTAATATGTGCAAATGAAACATATTTTAAAGTTAATCAAAATCTGGGAGTTACTACAGTTATTTGTACTGCATTGCAAACACCAGATAATATTTCAGAAATGATATGCAGGTACAGTAACAGGGATGAGCTTCAGACTTTCGCCAAATTCCAAATTTGAGTTTCATTCAGCATTTCCAAGTTGAAATATAAAAGTTGTATCAGTTTTGCCCTCATTAGCTTCCTAATGCTTCAGTCTACATAAGTCTCCCCTCCACCAAGTAAACTGGTGAAACTTTCAAAACTTGTAGTGGTTGTACACATAAAAAGTAGACAGTGTGTGGTCCTCCCCCAAAGCACTTTGAAACGCCTTTTAGACCACTTTAGATGTTTAGTCAAAACATTTGCTTTTCTCTGATTATAGCCCAGTAGAAAAATAACTGAAATTATTATTTTCTTACAAATGTCAGTAGCCACCCATTGACAATGTACAGCAGAAAACAATGTAAGTAAGTTGTCTAGCTTTTTCTCCATTTATACCTATCAGATAATTTACATTGTATCTCCTCGAGAGAATATTAACCTATTTTAGAAACTACGTACAGGAACTATGCGCGCTACCGCGCGCTCCCGCGGCCGATCGCGCGCGTGCACGCGCACTCCCGGCCGCGGATTCGGTAGCCAGGCAATCAGTGTATCGGGCTATGGTGCCCGATCACTGATTCCTCTCCCCTGCTGAAAAAGCGACAGCTTCTCTCAGAAGCTGTGCTTTTTCTGGCTGTTCCCTTCCCGATGCGTCACTCTAAGCGTGTGCTACGCTTAGAGTGATGTCTTGTAAACAAACTCATGACCGCCATCTTGTGGCCAAAAAGTAATACTACACCTGTAAGAAAAAAAAAAAAATTAACAGACATTTACATTATAAATCTATTGTTTACCTCCCACCCTCCCAAAACTACCCAAATAAAAAGTTTACTATAAAAAAAAAAAACCATTACAATAACAACAAAAAAAAACATGTAAATATTTACCTAAGGGTCTAAACTTTTTAAATAGCAATGTAAAGATGAAATATTTCTATTTTTTTTTTTATTTTAAACTTGTAAATAGTGATAGATGCAAAATGGAAAAAAATGCACCTTTATTTCCAAATAAAATATTGTCGCCATACATTGTGATAGGGACATAATTTTAATGGTGTAATAACCGGGACATATGGGCAAATACAATACGTGAGTTTTAATTATGGAGGCATGTATTATTTTAAAACTATAATGGCTGAAAACTGAGAAATAATGAATTTTTCCATTTTTTCTTATTCTTCCTGTTAAAATGCATTTACAGTAAAGTGGCTCTTAGCAAAATGTACCCCCCAAAGAAAGCCTAATTGGTGGCGGAAAAAACAAGATATAGATCAGTGCATTGTGATAAGTAGTGATAAAGTTATAGGCTAATGAATGGGAGGTGAACATTTCTCACGTGAAAACGACGGAACGCGAATGGGTTAATTACCTTCCTACAAAAATAACTCTCAAAATACTTTTAGTCTGCACCGTGGGGCCCATTACTAATAATAAAAAGATAACTTTCATTAAGATACAGCCTAAAAGGGTCCATTGCACACAAATATTCACACACCTATTTTTTTTTTGGGGGGGGGGGGTCAGCTTTCTGTCATCCTTCTTTTCTACTACTTTCTTAGTCTTTCCACCTTAACCCCACACCTGAGAAGTGACTTAAAGAGGAGCTGTTAGGTATAAGGTCTCAGAGAAAATAAACACATATATCAGTAGCTAAAGATTGGCTGTACTTACATTACATATGCATTTCACTGTCCACGTTTGGATTTCACAGAATTTGTATATAGTATATGCAGAGAATGATGCTCCTGACAGCTCATGGCAGGCTCCATGTTTTTCTGTCAAATGTGTCGTCATGTCCTGCCTGCTTCCTGATCACAGAAAAGCTCGTACTGAATAACACAGTGTGCAGTGAATATTAATGAGCCATGTGGCTAGGAACAATAGCTGACTCCTGCAGTGTACTCTGCCCGGAGATTTATCAGTGCTACGCGCTGGACTGATTACAAGCTGCTGTAACGTTAGCAGCCGAGGGGATGGCCCCAGAATGCTTTGCAGTATAGTATGCGGCTTGCGTCCTGCTTGGGTCTAACAGCTTTACTGATAAGCACACATCAAAGGTAAGAGAGATTTTTATCTTCACTAATGCCTTTTTGGCTTCCTTCTAAACTGTTTAACACAGGAGAATAGAGGTTTAAATTAGCTTCTGCAGCCTGACAGTTACTCTTTAAGACTAGATCTATCATATCGAGCAGAGGGTTGCACCGACAAGTAGCCTTGGGCTTAGTCAAGGACCAGTAGGAGCCATGGGTAACACCTGGGTAGAATGGGATGATAAATTACTGTCAATAATTTTACCTAATGTCTAAATGTCTAATCAACGTGTACAAAAAACAATAGTCTTGGCTGTCTAGATTACATGTCAATTCTATAGGCCCATACACACGGCGGATTTTTGCGAACGACGGGTCGTTTGAACATCGGGCGGATCGCTCAAAAGCAGTCTTATCACCCGAACGACAGTCTGTACACACGCCCGATTTGGCGTGCGGACGACTGAACGACGGGACCTTCAAACGACCCGTCGTTCGCAAAAATCCGACGTGTGTATGGGCCTTATGCCTGATGGTTAATGTAACAATGTTGTTATCTGGTGTGAACCTCGCTATTTGCTTCGTTTTTTCTTTTATCTTAGAAAATTTATAATAAAATGATTTGAAATAAAAAAAAAAATAGTAGATGAAAGTGTAATTGGAGTAGAGGAGTAAATACAAGGAGATACTGTAACGCAAGTTGTCTATAGGCAATCCAAAATGGATTTTCAACAAGAGATGGAGTATGCAACCCAAACTATTGTCATAAACAAGGTGTCTTTAGACTATATGCAAACAACTGCAAGCGCTATATCAAGTGTATATCATAGAACTACAAACAGTAACCGCCACTCACAGTATACATCCCCCACCACTAACAAGTTAAACTGAGGCATAAAACAAAGACCTAACAACCCAACATGTAAAGTGTTTAGCCCCTTCAATAAGGCCTTATCAGGGGTGAAAATATAGTGGACACAAGTGCTCTCACATACAAATAAAAAGCCCAAGACAGAGCTTGTGAAACATGTCAAGTTGGAAAAAATAATATATTGAGTGGTTTCAAGCTGATCTAATGTTCTATGAAGCTGGTGTACAAAACAGAATAGAAAATGCTGGTCTTTTGAAAAGCAGACAGTATGCAACTGTTAATAAACAGAGTTTAAATGGAGTTACTTTGTCCAAATTAAGATCTATTGATTGTAAAATACTCGCTTTCCAGAGTCGTGCTGTAAGTGTAAAAAAACATACATAAGCTTTATTAACTCAAAACGTATATATCTTCATTTTTATCTTAAATTGGCCAACATGCTATCTGATTAAAAAAAAATTGTTATTGTAAATTCTAAACTAAAGGTTGTACCTAGTCACACATACTGTATATGAACAGAGAATGTATAGATCAGTTAACTGCCTTTAAAACCGGTTGTTGTGTCTCTGTTGAAAAATAAGCGACTGGTGTTAGTTTTATATAGCTGGACAGAAATCCCACGAAGGTCATACCCATTTGTCAATGAAATGATCACATCTAACTGTCACATCTATTAGTTCATGCATGTTGGGTGGGTTCCCTGTTATTTCATTGAGCTGTAATGGTAATAGCTGGGTTAAAGCTATTCTGCTGACAATCTTAGCACTTATCTGATGAGGTCTATAATGATACCACCATCATATACACTCCATAGTCTCAGATTATTGCATGACAGGTTTGATCATTTTTGCAATATGCAATAATCCTGACCCAAATACATAAGTTGGAAGTCACAGAAGAAAATTGAATTAAGAGAAAGACTTAACACAAATGTCATGTGAAAGTTGATTGGAAAATAATTAATGATACCTTAGTCAAAGCAGACTGAGAACTGCTTACATTTCTAAAAATTATACACATTTGCCATTGAGTATCCATGTATATTTAAATGCTTAGAATTAACTAATAGTAAACTTGGGCAATAAAAACTGAATGTATGATGAAAGAGACATAAACAGAGGTTACCTGCTGTGTACATGTTCAACTTTTCCAGAAACTGAAGGAGCTGTATGGGTGAGATGAGCTCCAGAGCTTCCTTGTTGGGCAGTGAAAACGTCCATCACAACAAAGGACCAATAGGGAGGCTGGAATGTTCAAAGGATAGATAATTCCTCCTGACACATGTGGACTTTCCTCTGACACCCTTAGCAACATTAGCATTTCTTCTTGTATGGCTGAGGAACAAAAAATTATTTTGGTTTACTTAATGTAACCTCTGATAATGTAGCTTATCATGTGCTTAGTTTATATTGCCCAAGTTTATTTTAGAGCCTAACTTAAAATATAAGGCATATAGATGCCACATCTCGTACAAATATTATTCAAGCATAAAAAGTCCTAAGAGGATAATAGTCATGACACATCTGCCACCTAAAATCACTCAGCACAAATTTACTTGCAAGTTGTTTAAGTTAACTATTGCAGAGCCATTGGGATCCACAATAACTTTTAAATGAAATTATAGACTGGCTTGTGCTGTTCACCAGCCCCACAGATAAGTAATCCCAGGGATAGATCCTGGGTACTCATTGGTCCATATGAAATTCACTTTTTCTCCTGAGTTCTCTCCTAGGTGATATTTTTAAACTCGCCTTTTAAGCCACCAGAAAGCAAAAACATACTCTAAATAATTTTGATAGTACTTTTTATTTTAATTTTTTGTACTTTTTTAGTTGAAAAGTGCTGAAAAGTTATTTTAAATAGAAGATGAAAAATTATCGCCTAGGAGAAAACTCAGGTGAAAAAGTGAATTGCATATGGCCCATTATGTGATAAGTGTACCCTAAGGCAGTGGTTCCCAACTTTTTCCGGCCCGTGGAACACTTTCTGACCAAACTTTTCTCCGGGGAAAAGTTTGCGCGACCTAGTGGACAGTGCCGTGTGCAGCAGGCTATGGGGGGGGGGAGGCTGGGGTGCGGCTGCATAGCTAGCATAGTTGCCCCAGTATAGGGGGTTTCGTTGCCCCAGTATGGCTGGTATAGTTACCCCAGTATAGTGCCCCAGTATAGCTAGTATAGTGCCCCAGTATAGCTAGTATAGTCCCAGTATGGATAGGTGGTGCCCCAGTATAGTGCCCAGTATGGGTAGGTAGTGCCCCAGTATAGCCAGTAAAGTGCCCAGTATAGCTAGTATAGTGCCCAGTATAGGTAGGTAGTGCCCCAGTATAGCGTCCTAGTAAGGGTAGGTGTGCCCCTCCCCCCTCCGCGGCCACCGCTCCTGTTACCTTATCATGAGCGGGCGGCCGCTTGTCCAATTAGATTCCCCCGTAGTAGCCGATCTCCTCTGTGGCATCTCCTATTACAGCAGCGCGCGCTCGGCGGCTGCTGTGATGACCAGGAAGCGGTACAGCGGTTCCCGTGGTAACGCCGAGCGCGCTGCTGTAATAGGAGATGCCACAGAGGAGAGCGGCTACTACGGGGGAATCTAATCGGACAAGCGGCCGCCCGCTTATGATAAGGTGACAGGAGCGGCGGCCACGGGGAGGGACGGCACACCAGGCAACATCCCGCGGCACACTAGTGTGCCGCGGAACAGCTGTTGAAAAACGCTGCCCTAAGGGATCAAGGGGTACTTAAGCTTGTTGTAGTCTATTTATTGTATTACATTTTAAATCTGAATAAGTACTGTATTTTGGTTAATTAAGAATATTAGTGCACATACTTGTGCTAAGGGGTACTTGAGTTGACGTTACCCTCCACAGGGAGTTAATTGGTTAACACTGTCATTTAGAAAGGCATATATGCTATAATAACTGCTGCAGACAAAGCTTACACACAAATTACTCTCATAACCTTCTTTTTTCCCCATTATTCACAGCTCGTAACCATAAAATATGTGTAAACTGTTACCATTGAAAAGACAAATTATCAGCTATGCTCATTGCTCTCTGTATTTCTGCCTCTTGTGAAAATGGTTAAACATGAGGGCTGCACACTGGCAAAGTTGCAACTTGTCTTTACCTCTGTTTATACATCATACCAATATTTAGTGGTAGATGGCAGTGTGTCTTGTGTAAGAGAAAGGTGGTGACATATTTGGTATTTGCAGATAACATCATTCTCCTAGACTCAACCAACTGCAGAGACCAAGTGAACAGCAGTGAGAAACAGGGCACTGAATAACTTCACCTCAGAGACAGTACTCTAATGGTAGCCACACCCTGCACAATATCTCTCTCTTTTTCTTTATAACTTTTAAATTTAGTACATTTTCTTGGTTGCTTGAATTGTTTGAAAAATCAAGCCAATCCACCACCAAATAACTATATGAATATTTTAAAATATTGTCGGTGGCATTTAAATTGGTTTGGTATTTGTAAATATAAACAATCCTAGAAAAAGCTGAGGTGCTATAGGAAAACATCTTTCCTGCATTACTGTGCTGGAGTCAAAAACAAAAAAACAAACAAACAAAAAACACCAAATGGACAAAGCAGCTATCAGTATTAATGCTTATTAGAAAATTATAAATGACATAAAATAAAGGATTACTTTCAGTTTCAGAGGAATTTTCAACATAGCATGAAGTGCTCTGAAGCCTATAATACTATGGAACCTTTTATCTACACGTACAGATTGATAAAAAAAAAAGCTCTCATTAGATTTAATTTGTCATGCGTATGATAGTAAATTTGTATTAGTTTGCAATGCAGTCTTTTTTTTTTTTCTTCTCATTACACTTTTTTTTTACTCAATCACAACTTTTGTTGTGCAAGCTGAAGGAGTATAAGCACTGTTGTATTTGTCTCCTGTGATAGTGTGACTTTCTCCCAGACTTAATTACACCCTTTCTGCAAATCATTCACACCATGGTTATATCTAATCTAGGCCTGTCAGATACCTATATATACATACCTATCTCTCTCTCTCTCTCTCTCTCTCTCTCTCTCTCTCTCTCTCTCTATATATATATATATATATATATATACAGTGGGTTGCAAAAGTATTCGGCCCCCTTGAAGTTTTCCACATTTTGTCATATTACTGCCACAAACATAAATCAATTTTATTGGAATTCCACATGAAAGACCAATTCAAAGTGCTGTACACATGAGAAGTGGAATGAAAATCATACATGATTCCAAACATTTTTTTTTACAAATAAATAACTGCAAAGTGGTGTGTGCATAATTATTCGGCCCCCTTTGATCTGAGTGCAGTCAGTTGCCTATAGACATTGCCTGATGAGTGCTAATGACTAAATAGAGTGTACCTGTGTGTAATCTAATGTCAGTACAAATACAGCTGCTCTGTGAGGGCCTCAGAGGTTGTCTAAGAGAATATTGGGAGCAACAACACCGTGAAGTCCAAAGAACACACAAGACAGGTCAGGGATCAAGTTATTGAGAAATTTAAAGCAGGCTTAGGCTACAAAAAGATTTCCAAAGTCATGAACATCCCACGGAGCACTGTTCAAGCGATCATTCAGAAATGGAAGGAGCATGGCACAACTGTACACCTACAAAGACAAGGCCATCCACCTAAACTCACAGGCCAAACAAGGAGAGCGCTGATAAGAAATGCAGTCAAGAGGCCCATGGTGACTCTGGACGAGCTGCAGAGATCTACAGCTCAGGTGGGAGACTCTGTCCATAGAACAACTATTAGTCATGCACTGTACAAAGTTGGCCTATATGGAAGAGTGGCAAGAAGAAAGGCATTGTTAACAGAAAGCATAAGAAGTCCCATTTGCAGTTTGCCACAAGCCATGTGGGGGACACAGCAACCATGTGGAAGAAGGTGCTCTGGTCAGATGAGACCAAAATGGAACTTTTTGGCCAAAATGCAAAACGCTATGTGTGGCAGAAAACTAACACTGCACATCACTCTGAACACACCATCCCCACTGTCAAATATGGTGGTGGCAGCATCATGCTCGGGGGGTGCATCTCTTCAGCAGGGACAGGGAAGCTGGTCAGATTTGATGGGAAGATGGATGGAGCCAAATACAGGGCAAACTTGGAAGAAACCCTCTTGGAGACTGCAAAAGACTTGAGACTGGGGCGGAGGTTCACCTTCCAGCAGGACAATGACCCTAAACATAAAGCCAGGGCAACAATGGAATGGTTTAAAACAAAACATATCTATGTGTTAGAATGGCCCAGTCAAAGTCCAGATTTAATTCCAATCGAGAATCTGTGGCAAGATCTGAAAACTGCTGTTCACAAACGCTGTCCATCTAATCTGACTGAGCTGGAGCTGTTTTGCAAAGAAGAATGGGCAAGGATTTCAGTCTCTAGATGCACAAAGCTGGTAGAGACATACCCTAAAAGACTGGCAGCAGTAATTGCAGCAAAAGGTGGTTCTACAAAGTATTGACTCAGGGGGCCGAATAATTACGCACACCCCACTTTGCAGTTATTTATTTGTAAAAAATGTTTGGAATGATGTATGATTTTCGTTCCACTTCTCACATGTACACCACTTTGTATTGGTCTTTCACGTGGAATTCCAATAAAATTGATGCATGTTTGTGGCAGTAATGTGACAAAATGTGGAAAACTTCAAGGGGGCCGAATACTTTTGCAACCCACTGTGTATATATATATATATATATATATATATATATATATATATATATATAGCGTATATAGACCCTGGATCGGAGAGGTTTTTTATTTTATGTTACGGCCAAAGGGGGAACACTCCAGGCATTTCTCAAAATGGCCAATTTAGTTGTAATATCACCGGCCAAAGTCCAAACATTGACTAGGCAATGTGCAAAATAGCTTTCCTGCCATTTCACTATTTGCCTGGTTTCGTGTCACTTTCTTGGACATGACAGCATCTGGAGAGGTAGAAAGGTTGGCGTACAGCAGAGGAGAGGAGGTGTGTTAGTGGTAGGCTCAGAAGAGGGGAGGTTAATATTAGACACCAGAGAGGGGAGGTTAATTTTAAGCAGAGGAGAGTGTTAGGCAGAGGAGAATGAGATTAGTGTTAGGCACTAGATAGGTGAAGGTTAGTGTTAGGCATAGGATGCATATTCAGAAGAAAATGCTTTTTTGTCACCTCACCAGCCAAAGTATCAATGCAGAAGAAGCAAGCGGTGGTGCACTTCCAGGTAAAACATCACTTTTATTTTAATCCATTAAAAGGCATAACAACATAATTCGTATCAAAAGATGGAGAGAAGTACAGGCAAGTGGGAGCGGTCTACAGCCGTTCCGCGCTGTCAAAGACCGTGGTGCATCATCAGGACCCGCCACAATCTTTGACGGTGCAAAACGGCTGTAGACCGCTCCCACTTGCCTGTACCTCTCTCCATCTTTTGATACGAATGATGTTGTGTAGGGATGATCGGAACAGGCGATTTCAGATATCGCGAAAATTTCCGGATTCCGCGGTAACGAAAACCCGTAACCGCTACATTCCGGCGGATCCCCACGATATTCCGCGGAATTCCGCATTACAGCGGAACTATTTCCACAATGTTTTTTTTTTCCAACAAATTTTTTTATTGTTTTTTACACATTAACACCCCAAGTTCACAAAGTAGAAGAATGACATTTTGTGGTACATGAACATTCAGAATGGTATGATACATTAGTGATATTCAAGCTGTACATAATTACTTCTGAGTGAATACTCTTTTCTTTGTGACCCACCCTCAAAACCCACCCTCCTCCCCCCTCCCCTTGCCATTTCCGACCATTTGCTTTTCACTGTCTTTCTGTTATATCTAGTTTTCCTAGAGTACCCAATAGATGTTCGGTGAGGTACCACTTAGTGTATTTGAAATGCTCCATCAAATCTCTAATTTCCTGTCGTGTATATGTCATCAAAATAAAAAGCTTCCATTTTTTGAAAAAGGACTTTGTTTTTTTGTCTTTATGAATAATCGCATCCAATTTGTTCAATTGAAATAAATGTGTAAGTTCCTCCTTCACATCCCAGGTTGTTGGTGGACTCTGATAGATCCATTTATTGAAGATTGTTTTCCGGGACGCTATCAGTACTAAATGGGCTAGATTACTTATGCCTTTCGCTACTGAATGAGATTCTCCCCCTGCTTCCAATTTAGGTTCTTCATAGTTGAACAATAATAGCAGGGGGAGCATTTCTAATTGAGTTTTACACATTTGTTTAATATAGAGCAGTATTCCTTTCCAAAAATCAATTATTACTGGACAGGCCCAAATACAATGAAATAAATCCGCATTGGGGTATGAACATTTGGGACAATTTGGTGTGTAATATACCGGGGGAGTCTTGTATTTAATGTTAAAAGCATATTTTGCTTTATGTATTAATTTAAGGTGAGATTCCCTCCAGTTTTCCCCAATTACTAATTTTTGAAATTTCTTGTGGCCTTCTAGGATCTTATTGGGTATATCTTCCCCTGGTATATGTTTGGACCAGTTCGATAAGTTAATAGATGCTTTTCTAGGGGCCGACAGTTTTTGGAGGTCTGTCTGGATCATTGACAGTGATATTTTAGGGACATGCGGTGCTAGAAACTCATCTAAGTTATTCAAGAAGGCTATCTTCTTGAATTGCTCACTCTTGCTTTTTACAAAGGACCTCAGTTGGCCATAATACAGAAAATGCTGTTGTGGAACGCGAAACTTGCATCTCACTTCCGAAAATGTTAACAATTTACCCTTGTTCAGGTCTATCAATTGTCCCAGGCATTTGATCCCCTTTTCCCGCCAGTCAATAAAACCCCCGTGGGCTAAACTTGCTCGAAATTCGGGCAGACCACATAGTGGCATGTATTTGGAAACCGTGTAAGGCTTATTAAAGATTTTACATAGCTCTCTCCAGGTTACTATGGTGTCATTAATTATTTTGCTGCTTCTAACCTTGGGAGGAAGGTGCTTACGAGATGTATGTAACAGGCCAGGAAGTGCCCATGGTTCCGAGAACGAGGACTCAAGCCCATAATTTGAATAAATATTTGATTGATTAAGCCAGTCTCGTATGTGGCGCGTAATGCAAGCCAAATTGTATCTTCTTATATCAGGTATAGCTAGGCCTCCCAGAATTTTGGGTAATTGTAACCTGGAAAGAGCTATTCTTGTCTTCCCCCCCTTCCAGAGAAAGCGGGAAAATGCCTTGTAAAGATCTTTTATATCCGAGTGTTTTAAAAGCACTGGAATTGTCTGCAGAGGGTACAACAATCTACCAAACGACACTGACTTTATTAGTGCTGCTCGCCCCACCAGATTTATATGTAACTTTTCCCAGTTAGCTAATTGGCGTTTAATGTCTGTTATTAGTGGGTAGTAATTTTTTGAATACAAGAGAGCCGGGTCTTTATGGAATTTTACTCCCAGGTAAGTCACCTGTGAACAAACTTTTACCTGAAGATGAGTCAAGTTTTGTGGAGGGGCCTGTGTAGATAGATACATTAGTTCGCATTTTGCGATGTTAATTTTAAATCCGCTTAGGCTGCCAACTTCTTTAACTATTTTTAGTACCTGTTCCAACTGGATCAATGGGTCTTTTAGAAATAGTAAAATGTTGTCCGCAAACATGGCCTGAGAAACTCTGCTTTCACCAACCTCTATGCCTTGTATATTCGCTTCTAGATAGCGAGTCATGGGTTCCAGGGCTAAATTAAACAACAGGGGGGACAGCGGGTATCCTTGTCTCGTTCCCTTTTCTAACGTAAAGGGTTCTGATAGGAAGCCTGGAGTGAATATGCGGGCCCGCGGATCAGTATGCATAGCGTTAATTAATTTCCTTAAGGGACCCGTGATGTTCATTTTGTCCAGTACCCCCTCAAGCCACTCCCAAGACACGTTATCGAATGCTTTTTCAGCATCGATCATTAAGATTGCATAATTTTTGCACGTCTTGGGATAGGCTTTTACATAATCTTGAACTAGGAGCAATTTACGGATGTTGGAAACCGCAGAGCGATTTCTTATGAACCCCACTTGATTGGGACTAACCAATTGAGGTAGTAAGTTAGCCAGTCGGTCTGCCATTATCTTGGATAGTATCTTTATATCCTGATTAATCAATGATATCGGCCGAAATGAGCCCGGTTGCGTGGTATCTTTCCCCACTTTAGGGAGTAGTTTAATATAGGCCATGTTTGCTGACGCCGGGTATCTTCCTTCTTTTAGTATCTTATTAAACAGCGATAGTAGGTGAGGCACCAGGTCTTGTCGTATCATCTTAAAAAATTCGTGAGACAAGCCATCTGGACCCGGTGCCTTACCATTAGCTAGACCCTTTATTGTAGTATGGATTTCATTTTCAGTTATTGGAGAGTTCAGCTCTGCTAGATCATCCTCCGAGAGAATTGGAAGAGATATTTTGGCTAGCCAGCTCTGTATCTTTCCCTTGGAGCTAGGTGTAATAGGATCCGCATACAGTTGTTTATAGTAATCCTTAAAAATAGAATTAATATCTTTGGGATTATGTTGGATCTGGCCCGACGATGTCCTAAGTGAGGTAATAATTGTGTTATGGAATGGAGGTCTCGACATCCTTGACAGTAAGGTGCCCACCTTGTTGCCATGTCTATAGAAATATAAATCTTTGTAGGATTTTAGGTACATATCTCTGGATTTCAATTTGGTTTCCATTTCCCCTTTTGCCTTAAGCCAGAGTAATTTTGTCTCGGGGGAGGGTTTATCTAAAAAGCTCTTATGTGCTTTCCGCAGGATATCTACCGACTTCATATAATGGTCATGGGATGTTTTTCGCTTGGATGCTAGGTAACCGATGATTTTTCCCCTTAGGGTAGGTTTAGCTGCTTCCCAGAAAAGGAATATATCTTTCATGTGAGCTCGGTTATCGTCTTTATATTCCCACCACCACTGTTGGAGTAGGCTAGCAAAGCCTTCATCTTCATATAAGAACGTTGGGAATCGCCAGATAATATCGGTCCCTCTAGGGATGGACGGGGAAAACACCATTTGAACAGGTGCATGATCAGAAATCATCAGATCTAGGATATCAATAGATGTGACTTGGGGGATGATATGTTGAGATAGCAGAAAATAGTCTAACCTAGACCAAACATCGTGGGGGCGTGAGTAAAAAGTATACTCCTCTGTGTCTGGATTTAGAGACCTCCACCCATCACATAGCTGGGACATTTGCATATAATCTTGAAATAATAGAGATTTGGTTGCTGTATGGGCACTGGCTCTGTTTTTCTTAGATCTATCTTCACAGAGACTGGCCATAGCATTAAAGTCTCCGCCTTGTATTATTTTATTAGCACCTGTGCTCAAAGTATTGGACAACAAATCCGTAAAAAAAGTTTTATCCTCCTCATTAGGCCCATAGACACTTGAAATCGACAATTCTTCGTTTGCTAACTGCAATCTGATCCTCACCCATCTCCCATCCCCATCACATTTTTCCTCTAAAATCTTGCCCTGGAGTTGTTTGTGTATCAGTATTAAAACCCCTGCTTTCTTTCCCTTAGCCGGCGAGCCAAACACCTGCCCCACCCAGGATTTTCGCATAAAATTAAACTGATCCCTCGTTAGGTGGCATTCCTGTAGTAGCGCGATGTCAGTTTTTATTTTCTTTAAATGTCGTAATATTATGGATCGTTTGCCCGGTGATCGAAGTCCCTTAAAGAGACTCTGTAACAAATTGTTTATCTTTATTTCTTCTATGCTATAAGTTCCTATGCCTTTTCTAATGTGGTCTGGCTTACTGCAGCTTTTCCTAATTGCACAGTAGCTGTGTTATCTCTGTTATATGATCTAATCTTCTCTCTATAGTCGGCACAGTCAGGCTGAGGCAGTCAGACTGGAATGTGCAGGGCTGCTTGTGATTAGCTAGAAGCTGTACACACCCCCTGCAGGCTCTGTGTGACTAACACACTCTGCTTAGCTGAGCCTATTAGAAGCTGGTTAGTTTGTTTGTAAACACTGCCTAAAACTGGCAATTACAAGCCAGGTTTGCAGCAGAGAATGGCAGAAACAGCACAGAGGGGACCAGGAGCACATAATGAATAGAATGGTATGCTTTTTATTGTAAGAATTTCAGAGTACAGATTCTCTTTAACATTCCACGTCGTTATTCTCAAGGCCATTGATCATCAGGTAAAAGAACACTTGACAGCTTTAAAACCTTATACGTGTAGTAATATATGGTCAGAAATGGCAGAAAAAGCTCTCCCTCCACCCTTTCCCTCCCCCACCCAAACCTTATCCCCACAACAAACAGAATGCAATATAGAAACCTTAAGCGTCCCATCATGTCATAATGTGACTCCACTTCTTTCCCGGATGACCTCCTTCAGTCTCCAAAGACGATTCCCCCCCCCCCCTACTTATACCGGCTTATAAAATGAACCAAATTTGCACAGAATATAACCAAATTCACTCTATATCTCAAATATAATACATCAGTCATTTGTAAGTGACTTTCTGCTTTGAATTAAGTTCTAATTCCCATGCTTGTATAGCAGCACCCTATACTGGATCAGATACGTAATAGAGCATCATGTAAAATCTTGAAAGTTATCCCTCTTCATTATCAGGGATTGATTTTTAGTATGACACGGCTTCCGAAGCTGAAGTGAATATATGATCCTCATTCTTGTCGTCTGTGATCCTCATGGTAGCTGGGTACTGTAGGGCAAACTTCCACTTCCTATTAATGCACATCTCGCAAGCCAATTTAAATGACTGTCTTTTTTTGGATACTTCCACCGAATAGTCATTAAACAGACGGACTTTTGCCCCTTGGTAATCCATCGGATGTCCCAGATCCCTAAAGGCCCGCAGCAGATCCGTCTTTTCGGCAAAATCCAGATACCGTGCTAGCACTAGACGGGGGGGTTTTGAGCTCTGATCAGGGCGGGGTGGTCCGACTCTGTGGGCTCGCTCCACTTTTAAGGCCCTTTTGAAACCTAACATCTTGGGTATGGTAACCATACATAACTCTCGGAGTGCTGTAGCTGATATGTTTTCGGGGACCCCCACTACTCTCAGATTATTCCTGCGCGATCTATTCTCCAGATCCTGTAATTTATCTTTAATGCTTTTGTTCTCTTCCAGGAGCTTGTTGTACCCTGGGCCCCCCTTTGCCATATCGTCCTCCAAAGATTGAATTCTGTGCTCTGCATGTGTCAGTCTCTAGGCATGGGCCTGAATGTTGCTGTTGATGGCCTGTATTGATTTATCAAGTGTTGCCTGCAGTGTGGCCTGTAGCTCTGGGGCTAGTTGCCTTGCCACTTCCGTGGCTAATAGTTTATAATCTATTGCCAGCCGCTCTCCCTCACCTGACTGCTGGATTGTCGTTGTCTCCTCTGATCCCCAGTCTGCCTCCTGCTGTGACGCATTGTCCTCTGAGAGAGACTGGGACTGCGTCATTTTTTCAGGGGAGGCCGCGCCGGCCATCTTTGCCTGCTCTGGGTCCGCCTGCTGTTTCTTCCGTGGGACCGATCTCAGCAGGTACCGCTCCATATGCGGCGGTGTTTGCGGCGACGTGCTCCGGTCTCTTCCCTCTCTGATGTGGGTGAGTCAGGGGTGCTTTATCTGCGCCTCAGCCGTGCAGGGAGGGATCGGCTTGCGGAGCTCTTCTCCTACCCAACCACCATCCGGGCGCCGGAACCGGAAGTCTGTATTTCCACAATGTTAAAGGGAACGTAATGGATGTTTCATTTTAAACAAATACCAGTTCCCTGGCAGTCCTGCTGATAACTTTGGCTTTAGTGGTGGCTGAATCATAATCCTGAGCAGCAGGAGTTGTCGTAGGTCATGGGACCTAGAGGTGGTTTCACGGCAGCCATTACAGCAAAATTTTAATTTAGTCTGTCCAATCTTCTTCGTAAATCAGTGAGAGGGGCCTTGTAATTATCACTGATCCATGACTCATTCATTTTTATGAATGTTAGTATGTCCACATTGTCTGTGGACAGACGGGTCCGGTGGTCGGTGACCACCCCACCTGCAGCACTAAATACTCACTCAGAAAGAACACTGGCGGCGGGGCATGCAAGAACCTCCAGTACATACTGAGCTAATTCAGGCCAGGTATCCAGTTGTTTTGTCCAATACTCCATGGGGTCATCATTCCTCTCAATATTGTCTGGAGCACTTGCCGACCCCAGGTAATCATTCACCAAACGGGCCAGCCGATGGCGGTGACTACTTTGCCCCCTGGTGGTGCTGCTGCTAGAAGGAGTATCTGGCATTGGCTGATAAAATTCCTTCAACATACTCAGCAGGTTCACAGATTGCCTATTGGTGCTGCTGCTGGGAGTGGGACCACCAGACCTTGGCTGAGTATGATGATGAGGCTTGGTAGCTTGGGCCCGGGATACAGGTTCAGGAAACGCATCTTCTACCCAACGAAGAAGGGCATCTCGGATGTGGCTCATCCTGGCATCTGCTTGGGAGGGGGGTATGAACTGCCGCATTTTCCCCTTGCACCGGGGACCTAAGATGGTTGCCACCCAAATGTCGAGCCTTGATTTTAGAGTTTTAATCCGGGGGTCCTTACGGAGGCACTGGATCATATGCGCAGCCATAGGGAAGAGATGTCAGCCATTAATCACTTCTTCCCGGCTGTCAGAACTGTCCTCATGCTCCAGCTCCACATCATCAGAATCTTCTTCCCACCCCTGGACAATGGGCTCTTCCGCTTCCACAAGCTCTGCCTCCTCATCCAGGACTTGAGCATGCTCACTCACTCCCCCACTTGACTGACCACTGTTCAGTAGGGCTTCCTCCCCCTGTCCGAGCCCTTTGTCAAGAGCCTTGTCCAGCATGAAGATAATAGGGAGCACTTCTGATATGCTGCAGTGCTCCTCACTGACCAATTTTGTTGCCTGCTCAAACGGCTCCAACACTTTACAGACCTGTCCAATCAGCTGCCACTGGTCCCCAGTAATGTAGTCCAGTGGCCCTGTTCTGGAGGAAGATGTCTGAGACAAGTATAGCCTGACCGCCACAACCTCTCCAGCATGTGGAGGGTGGAGTTTCACCGCGTCGGACAATCAGAAATAAGCCTGTGCTGCGGCAGGCTATGGCGGCGCTGCAGCAGTTTCAAGACCGCGGTGGCGGTTGCTGAGCGACGGATGTGGGCTGACAATTTTCATGCTGAGGCCACAGCGTCCTTCAACCCATCAAAAGTTCATAGAAATTTCTGGACTACAAGGTTGAAGACATGGGCCAAGCAAGGTAAGTGAGTGTAGCCACCTTCTGAAATGGCGGCCAGCATGTTGGCACCATTATCAGACACCACTACACCTGTGTCCAGTTTTTGGGGGAAAAGCCAAAGGCTGCAAGGATTACAGATCCAGTTTGCCTGTTCTTGTCCATGGATTCGAGTTTCAGCACTGCTTGGCATTGATGGTGCTGCAGACCAGTGTAGGAGTGGGACCACTTGCTGGGAGGCTCAGCAACAGCGGACTGGCCTTGGACAGAACATGTAGCAGAGGGAAGTAGAACAGGCCTCCTCTTCAACCCCGTGGCGGCACCACCAGCTGAGATGCCCCAGATCTTGCACCCTCCTCAGCAGCACCATGGAGAGTGACCCAATGGGTGGTAAAAGTTAGATACTTTCCCTGCCCATGCCTGCTGCTCCAGCCATCCATAGTGAAGTGCACCTTGCCACCGACAGCGTGATCCATAGACCGGCCAACACACTCCACTATGTGCTGGTGAAGGGCAGGGATAGCATTCCTGGCAAAATAATGGCGGCTGGGGATCTGCCATTGTAGAGCAACACTGTTCATTAGTCTACGGAAGGTGGCACAGTCCACAAACTGGTAGGGCAGCAGCTGTTGGCCCAACAGCTTTGCCAGGAGCGCATTATTTTTCACAACAAACAGATCAGTTGCAGGGAACATCCGCTTCCTCTGCAACATTTCTGGCACAGAGGCCTGACGCTGGAACACTGGTGATTCAGAGGAAACCAACAAGGGTGATGATGAGGTGCTTGCCGAGGTCTGGAGTCCTCTTCCAGCCTGGCATGCAGAGGGATTTGAACTAGAATGGGACTGAGCAGGTTGGATAGGGACAGGACGAGTAGAAAAAGAAGAGGAGGGGCCTGTTGCTGCTGCTTTTCCTCCACCCATCTTATTGTAATTCTTTACATATTCAAACTCCCGTCTGTGGTGGTTGCGCAGATGGCTTATCAGCCCTGAAGTGCCGAACCCGGTGCCCGATTTGCCTCTGCTCACCGATTTATGACACACAGAACAGACTGCCCTGGATTCATCCTCTTCCAGAACAGTAAAATAATTCCATGAGGGGACATGCGTGCACGTGGAGCAGTGGTGCGAGTGCCGCGACCTGTTCTAGCACGTCGATGCTCAGCATTGGACTGGTGGGTACTGACAGACGGGAAAGCACTTGCAGGCTGCTGGCCAACCATCTGCTCTGTTTCTCCATGCTGCTCACGCCTGCTACTGCCTAACCCACCAGATGGCAACCACGGTGGATCAGCCGCCTCATCATCCAAAAAATCATCCAGTTCAACCAAAACCCAGGAACCCATAAGTGACTCTTCTGGACCCTCCACCTGCCCACGAAACACTCTGTAGTTGACTGGTGGTGATGTAGATTGGTGGTGACACAAGCTCCCAATTCTGATGGATTACTACTGAATAAAGAAAACACAGGGACCATTTCTGTCACCACAGCACCCACCACTTCTTGGGACCTGGCTACTACTGGTACTGCTGCTAACTTCAGGTTCCTCAGACTGGGTAGAGGGTTCCTGATCTAAATAATCAACAACTCTGTTCGCCTGCTTATCTGTCAAAATTTTCCTGCGGCGAACAGAGGGAAAACATCTCTGACCAGGGGGGGGGAACGCTTCCTGCTGCTGCTGCCACCCTCAACCTGATCACGTACTTGACACCATCCACCAACACCACCATCACTCCTTTTTCTTTTGGGAGTGGCAGGAAATTGCTGCTGCTCTCGCTCCATTGCTTTGGGGCCAAAAACTTTATTGGGGAAGGGGTATGAGCGACAGAACCAAAGTAAAATAAATCAAAAACAAAATAAAGAAAAAAAATGAACTTAGAAAACAAAACAAGAAAAAACTTGCACTACACTCAACTAATCAATCATCTCTCTCACTCTGTCAAACACTAAGCCTGTGGCCGGGCTGGCTCTGTCTAACCCTCTCCACACAGCAACTACTAGTACACTACACTACAATCTATCACTCAAACTAACAATCTACTGTCATTCTCTCACAAATACACCTAGCTACTACTAATAATAGCTCACACTCAATCTAATTCTCTCTCACAGTCTTTAAAAAGACTTTTATTTTTATATACAGTCTTTAAAACTATTGTTTTATGTTGAAACAACTAATATGGGTCTGTCTCTCCTCTCTCCAACACCAGACTGAAACCCACAAGCTTCGTGACTGTCACACCTCTCTTATATACAAAATGGGTGGGATAGCTGATGATAGGGGGCTAGGAGGTGGTTGGTAACGTAGGATTGGTTGGTTTTTGTTAAGACTCTAATTGGTGCAGAAATTCAGTTTTTATTGCAGAAATTATCATGTTTTAAGCTTCTGTGATGGGTCTATCCCTTCTGATTGGCTAATGCAGCTTTTACACGCTTCTGTTTAAATTCTGACGGAATTCCGCGATTTCCGTTTACCGTTATAGCTTTTCCGTTTTGGCTCAATGGAATGGAATTGCCAATTTCGTGGAAATCTCCATTCCGCAGAATCCGACGAGCAGCCCTAATGTTGTTATGCCTTTTAATGGCTTAAAATAAAAGTGATGTTTTACCTGGAAGTGCACCACCGCTTGCTTCTTCTGCCCTAAACTGGTCACTAGGATTGGTGAGTTGCACTCCAAGGTACAGAGCCTGCTACCTGTGCATAGCATCTTGCTCTAACTTTGCTAAAGTCGCCAGCCAAAGTATGATGCATTCTCTAACATCTGACCTTGTTTGGCCACTTCCCACTTTGGCCGGCCAATTTGGGAACTGGCCACACTTGTGGCTTTGGCCATAATATATACACTGAATTTGTTAATGCTTTGCAAACTAATATAATTGAACCTGGTAATTGTAAACTGTTTGTCCATTATTCCTACCCATTCCCAAAGTCTATTCTTCAGTGTAAAACAATGCTTCCAATGGTGTTCAAGATCAATGTATTAAAGAGAATATCGGCGGTAAAAAAAAAAAGTTATACTTAGCCCGGGCTTCCTCCAGCCCCTGGCAGTAGATATGTCCCTCACTGCAGCTCCGCTCCTAGCAGGTGGCCCGGGTCCCCTCCATTGGAGATGTTGACCTCACCAGGTCCGCATCTTCTGCGCCTGCACGAGCATGCGGCCGCTCCACTCACAATCGTGCTTACGTGGCTTAGAGTGTTCTGCTGCACCTGCGCAGAACACTCTTAACCTTGTGAGTGCGATCACAAGTGACGTGGTCGCGTGTTCACACAGGCACAGAAGATGCCTACCTGGCAAGGTTGGCATCTTCAACGGAGGGGACCCCATGCCACCAGCTGGGAGCGGAGCTGCAGTGAGGGACATATCTACTTGCCAGGGGCTGGAGGAAGCCCCAGGTAATTAGAACTTTTTTTTTAACCTCGGCTCTTCCCTTTAAGACCCATGACACACAGCCAAGAACACTGTTGCAATGTTATGATTATTACATGGTGCTGACATCTCCTGTATTGCTTTCCAGAGTGCACAGTCATGTTGTTAACTGACCCTCGGAGCAGCTCACAATCGAATTCTGTAGTTACAGTCTAAGGCTCCTACCGTAATCTAACGCCAGTTTATAGGGGTAACCTTATCAGTATGCTTTTGGGATGTGGGAAGAAAAGTGGAAATATGAAGAACATAGAACACTACATTGTCCTGACCAAGATTTGAACCTGGGACCATAGTCCTGTTATGCATTGTAAATACTATGTAACTTACTGTGCAGCCAATATGTCATTTTCCATGTCATGGTGCAAAATCACCACAAGTCTCCATTTACTTCAGGGTAATCTTTTAGTTGTCTGCACATTTAAAGTAAACCTGAAGCGAAGAAAAACAATTATGGTGAGGGAAGGCTCTGGGTGGCATAGAGCCTCCCAGGCCTCTCTCCATCCCCTCATTCCAGCGACATGCCCTGGCTTTCTTGAGTACCCCTTTGTCCCTCCTCGGGCAGCCTTTGGAAAGTCCATACATCCCGAGTACTTCTGATGACAAGCTCATCCGGGCTCGCACATGTGCATTACAGATACACTGTCTTCAGAAGCACTCAGGGCTTCAAGTACTTCCAAAGGCTGCCTGAGGAGGGATAAAGAAGTATTTATGCAATCCAGAGCCTTCCTTCTCCATAGGTACGGTAAGTATCTATATTTTATTTTTGTTTGCTTCAAGTTTACTTTTAACTAATCTAATCTTATCATTGATATTGGATATAGTACATGCCACACACAAGGGTAATTCTGGGATCCAGTGATCGCGGACCCCGAATTACTTCTCCCTCCGAGTTGCTATAACTCAGACTAATAAGCACTGAAAATGTGTTTAAAACTAATAAGCACTGAAAATGTGTTTAAAGCCTTCACATATGAGCAGCACTCTGTTGACTTTACAGACCTATGAGACTGTGCCCATTCATCTTTGACCAGCCCTGATTTACAATCATATACTGCGTTAACATATACAGTATACTCATCTCAGAGTTCTTTTTACTACACACACGCACACACATGCGCACACACACACACGCACGCACGCACACGCACACACCCACACACACCCACACACACGCACCATCCTGCTAATATACTACAGACAATCACGTACGCTCAATACAATAAAAAACACACAATCAATATATTCACTCAATAAAGTCTCCAGTTTCTCCTGCTAAATACAAAGCTTCTTCTTTCTCCCTCTCTGTTATTCATTTCTTTACTACAATAATAATGACAACAAACAACAATGCTTCATGCAACTAAGATGGTTCAGGTTAGAAGAAGATACCAGGGAATGTAAGCGAACCTGTATACCGTAAAACAAATAATCAACATTATTTATTAATGACCTAGTAGATGCAGTAGTGAGCAATGTTGCTATTTTTGCAGATGATACAAAATTGTGCAGAATCATCAACTCTCAGGAAGATAGTGTCATATTGCAACAGGATCTGGATAGGATGGCTATATGGGCACATACATGGCAGATGAAATTCAATGTTGACAAATGTAAGGTCATGCATTTTGGACGTACTAATGGTCTAGCACCATACAAAATAAATGGGATACAGTTGGGGACATCAAACTTGGAGAAGGACTTAGGAGTACTCATTGACAACAAGTTAAATAATCGTACTCAATGCCAAGCAGCTGCAGCTAAAGCTAACAAAATTTTGGGATGCATTAAAAGGGAAATAAAAACTCGAGATGCTAGCATAATATTGCCCCTGTTTAACTCTCTAGTAAGGCCACATCTGGAATATGGAATTCAGTTCTGGGCACCACATTACAAAAAAGATATTGCAGTTTTAGAGCAGGTGCAGAGACGAGCAACAAAATTGATGCGTGGGATGGAAGGTCTCACTTATCGAGAGAGGTTAGATAAACTGGGTTTATTTAGTCTAGAGAAAAGACGCCTTAGAGGGGATCTAATTAACATGTATAAATACATCAGAGGGCAATATAATACCTTGGCGGATGAGCTTTTTGTCCCTAGGCCTTCTCAAAGGACTAGAGGACATGATCTGCGCATGGAGGAAAAACGTTTTAGCCATTTATTTAGGAAAGGGTTCTTTACAGTTAGAGTGATTAAGATGTGGAATGCATTGCCACAGGAAGTCGTTATGGCAAACTCTATACCTGCATTTAAAGGGGGCTTAGACGCTTTCCTTGCGTTGAAAGACATCCATGGCTACAATTGCTAGGTAATGCCTAATGATGTTGATCCAGGGATTTTATCTGATTGCCATCTGGAGTCGGGAAGGAATTTTTCCCTTTAGGGGCTAATTGGACCATGCCTTGTAAGGGTTTTTCGCCTTCCTCTGGATCAACAGGGATATGTGAGGGAGCAGGCTGGTGTTGTACTTTATACTGGTTGAACTCGATGGACGTATGTCTTTTTTCAACCAAAATAACTATGTAACTATGTAACTATGTAACAATTGATACACTTTACAGCGGATTTCATGAGGTGGTATGACTACAGTATATCAATCTGTTTATTTGAAACATCATTTTTGCCATTTTTATGTAATCTTTTATGCATTATTTTGTATAAAATAAATGATTTATAATCGTTTATTCTGAATATATTCTCTGCAAATAATCCTGTCTTTCGGAGAGAATATTATATGTCTAGTTAGGCTGTGCAATAACCCTTTTTCCTATAGGACTAGCTAGAATTAGAATGGCTGCTTTGCAGGCTAATGTGAAGTATTGGCAGCTTACCTGTTCCCTGAACGAGATTGCAGACTGTATCGATTGTACATACAATCAAAATTGTATTGCATGTAGACTTTGCCTACAGTGCTGGATGCCTTCAGAATTCCCTCAGTGTTGCAGGGCTGAATGGTAAGCTGTAGCAAAGGGAACATGACTTGGAGGGTGATGTCACATTTATGGGAGCAGGGCCCTCTTCTAGGTCACTGTTTGCACAGGCACTAGGCAAGCACAAGGCACTGCTTGGACCATTCACTTGCTGAATGTTTGTGTGCCATAAAGATAGAGGGCGAGTCTCATCACTCACCAAACATGTAACTTATGTCTCTAGAACAACTGCTGTTTCATTTGAGTAACTGATTCAGGTTTACTTTAAAAGGTCAAATATAATAAATAAAAACCCAAACACACACTAGTGGATCATTAAACAAGGTTTGTAAGTTACCTTTCTGGATCATGCAATCAGGGCCATAAATATTTTGTGGGTTCCAAACAATGTGCACTTAACGTCCCCCTTGTAAGGTAACATTTTGTGAGGCAGGTCATATCAGCACGCGCTTTTCCCTGCACTGAGCCTGGCCTGGACACTGCCATAGACATCATATTATGTCTATAGCCACGCAGCAGTGTAATTTAGATATTCTCAGAGGGGGAATAGTTATTAATGCAACCTGGAATTTCACCGGCAGCAGGGTGAGCCATCGCTCATCTCACCACTGCGCCAAAGTGACCAGGTGGCAAACACCATAAATGCAAAATGTTGTGCCTGTCCACCTTGCGTCCAGTTTCTGGGGACTACCAGTGACCCCCTGATGGAGGCACTGCAGCAAATTAAGTCACATGGCTGCTTTGCATAAGGCTTCCAGTGACATGCAGAGGGCTAATCTGATCATATCTCATCACCCACACAGTTGAATGGGATTCTGTGTCTCTGTGCTTTAACTTTCCAGTCACATGTGAAAGTATGGTCAGGGTAATGTTGCCGATACATGGTACAATTTTTTTCATGCAATCTTACCATTTCTGTGTAACATAAGGGGACTGCCTAAATTATACTTTCAATATATTCACTTAATTTACCCTTATACTACATAAAAATGGAAAGATTGGATGAACAAAAATTGTACCATGTATGGGCACCATTAGCGGGATGAGTATATTTTGGTGCCCAGAGAATGGATGTATTTTTTTCATGTATGCCGTATAAAATACAAATAAGGTTATTATAATGTATTTCAAGGACAGGCCAGCTGCACGATCAGTGGACTTAGATTTCCAACTCTGCCCATCTGGCACGGCCATCATAAGGTGTCCCTGCCTTCTTACCGTACTGTACATTTAGAGTATTACAAGTGAAACTGTAAGATGTAAAACAAAGAAGACAAAAGATCAGCTTCAGGTGAAAAAAATAAAGTTATTCATCATGAATTATTTTGGCGAAACAAAAATCCTATAACAGGCAGTTCCTTATGCAATAAAGTATGTGTTGTAACTTCAAGCTATCCTAAGGAAACAGCATGGAGTTATTCATCTGGCTCCAAAAATTCAGTAATGTATGCGTCCCATATGTGCAAGTATTATGTTTCAAATGTAATCCCTGATGTAACAAAAGATATTCTTTCAAATGTAAACACAGTGGCTGTGCCTAATTGTGCGAAACATCTGGGCTTGCAGATAAGAAGGATTATGTAGTCGCTGCAGAAACTGGAAGAAATAGTTGGGAACATGAGATGGAAAAGAAAGCCGCAAAGCAATAAAACATTACTTAGACATGTTTAAATAATTAAGCAGTTTCATGGACATTGTAGCATTAAATCTGCGTATAGTATCATCAATAAGCACATCCTAATTATATAAAAATGGGTCAAGATTTATCTATTAACAGAGGCATGATGTATGGCAAACGTATTACATTTTCACTGTAGGACATGTGATTATATCCTTCATATAAGATATGACTTTTTATACCTGCTTATTAAAGGAATACAATGCTTACAGACTAAGGCCATGTGCATTTGACTATTAAACGTTTATCTTCAGAATTGCCAAAGCTGTCCTGTTACAGAATATTAGCTGGCATGCATTCTTTTGGTAATTAATTAATGAGGAAGAATTTGAATACAAATTATTTCAATATTAGACAGTTTGGTGTCTAAGCATGCAATTATTTTCCAGCACAAGCGCAATAAAGCAGTCTTCTTGTGTTTTCATGTAACAGCAAATCATGCACACAGGAATAGACTTACTCCTGTTCATTGGTGAGCAGGCAGGAGGCAGCAGCCGAGCAGGCAGGAGGCAGCAGCCTTCCCCAGCAGCTATCTCTGTCGTTTCTCCCTTGATATTGATGGGTCTCAGGATTCGCAATTATTTTTTTTCGTTTTTGTTTCTCTTCCGTGCTTTCCTCCTAATGCTTGAAGTCTGGCTGATCACAAGCACTTAGCTTCTAAGTCTGGAAAAGGTTAACTCCCCCTCTCCTCTTTTATCTCCCTATCAGCCTCCTTCCTCTACCGGGGCACTAAGATGCACAGCAATATATGAAAAGGCCGGAATCAGAGCAGTTTACCTGGAGAATAGACCATGGTTTTTATTATCCGCCTTGAAAGAAGTAGCTGAATACAGGAAGGTGTCAGACTCAGATGGAAAACACAAAGAGATATAACGGTCAGTCTGGTACAGTGCAGTGACTTTCAGCACCTCGGACAGTACCCAGCAATGCTGCTGCTGTCTTCTACAATCTCTCAGCCAGCACTTCACTGACTCACTGCGCTCTGGGGATCGCTTACCGGAGCAATCAGCACCATCAGATTACACAGACTCCTGTTCAGCTCTGTCAATGACAAAGGGTGACGGAAAGGATACATTTGAAAAACGAGCTTACCCTGATTCTCGAGACAGCGCAGTAGGAAGACCAGCTAATTATTTCTAATTATCTTCTAGCAGCAGAATTCAGTGCGTGAAGTGTGACATTTAAGTGCCTCAAGTCCAAGGTTGACTAAACATTTGTTATTTCTGCTGTTAACTATTAATATATAATTAACACTGTGTGATCCATTGACCTTTTAGTCTCACTGCTGTATATGAAATGGGAGAAGCATAATTGCACAGATTCTATTACATGTTCATATTTTGTTTTAGGATGTGTAGAAAAATTGTATTGCTATTTTAAAAAGGCTTATAAGTTATAAATAAACATATTTTTTTTTACATTGACAAAATGTAATGATTGAATTTTCTAAAAGAAAATTGTAATAAAAAAGCTTTTTTATAGCACTGAAACACACATGGAAGTAATACAGTGTCATTCATATTTGTTAGCCATACTGTATATAAGAAAACACTGAGCTGTGAAAACTTTTAGGTGAAGCAGATAATTTGGGCACCTGAGGTGGTGGATCGGTAAAATGGGTGCTGCAAAATGTGAGTTTGGCTATAGTGGCGCCCAGGGGGTAATTTGGTAGCCTACAGTGCCTGATAAATTCTCTAGTTAGGCGGCAAGGTTATCGGCAGAGAGGGATTTTAGTAGCAAAGCTGGCACGGATACTGGAGAAAGTTGCACCAGGGAGAGGGAAATTGGGGGTGGGGGGGGGGGGGGGGTCGATTAGGGTTAGGCACCGATCAAGGGAGGGTTCAAGTTATAATTGAGTAAGAAAGTAAAATATAGGTAAATATGACAGATACTCTATTCTATATACTATTTATTGTATTACCCATTGCCCAATAGTAGAATATGTGGAATTTTACAGATATTCTACTATTGGACTATTAGTTTCAAAAGGTTTTTATTAAAATCAACACCACATGAAAAACATCAACAACACCAATTGAGCCCATGCAGCGGCTTACATGATGCAGTAATGAGGAGCAATACAGATATTCAGTAAAACTGAACAATTAACATAAGAAAACAATTCCCTAAAGGTTAAGGCGGCGATATGTATGGCCCAAGGGTGGGCCACACTTCTGCCTGTGGGCTAACAATTCCACCCGTCATTAAGGTCAAAGTTTTCAGTATGGGTGGGGAAGAGGGGAGGAACAGAGAAATGTAACACATAGAAGGTTCAAACATTTCAAACAGTGCAAACAGGTCAGTCACATTGGCTCCCATACTGCAAACTGCAATATCAGGCAGTCAACTACTATTGGTAATTTTACTGATATTCTACTAGTAGCTATCCCCTGCGCCCAAATTACCGTGGTGCCTTTTTCTAACAGATATGTTTTTATTGAAATAATAACAAAATATTACATTCACATCTCAGTGCATAAGAAGAAGATATAGGGAGGAAAAGGGGGGGGGGGGGTAACAATAATAGGATAAGTATTCCAGAACACACCACCACAGTAATATGTCATGCAATGAAATTGGTAGAGCCCAAGTGCTTATCATCATAACATAACTAATAGTACCAGAACAACTGTAATCCCGATAGGCGACATCTACCTGACCAAATACTTTAAAGAAATAACTGAGTAGTCAAATTCCCGCTAACATGGGGTTCAATTAGGAAAGGAGGGGGAGCATACCATCACCATCCAGAGGGAAATTGTCAGGAAGTGATTCACCTTGGGAATCGTTACAATATAAACTACATCTGATGTACTCAGGATTAGCTCACACCATTTTCACAATATTTTATTTGATTTATTAGGACAGTTTCCAAACCATTTTGATCAGGGGAAGTGATTTAGTATTTACCAAATTGATCACTTCTTAGTTGGGACCTCTAATTGATTCCAATGAAAAAGTATAACTTTTTTTAGCTGCAAGACATATGAAGAATATCGTCATTTTTGTTATATCTGTTTATGTATTCTTCACCATAGTGGCCAAGCAGGGCAGTTCTTGATTCCAGGATATGTGGGCGATCCAGGAGCCAAGGAACCATCTCTGCAACTTGACTCAAGAAGCTTGACGAGCCAGGGCAGGACCAGAACATGTGCAGATAGGTAACAGTGTCTAATCCACATCTAGTGCACATCTCTCTCTCATTTTATGCAGACGACCTGGAGTAAAGTACACTCTATGTAGGAACTTTAGGTGTATGAGACGGTCCCTTGCATAGATCAGGAATTCTGTTCCCCTACCCATCTCATTTTCGCATTCCTCATCATCTAATTCACCTGCGCTCAGTGATGCTCATCCGAGCTCGGATATCCGAGATACTCGGATATCCTAGCTCTTTTTTCACTATTCGAGCTCGAATACCGAGCTCGAATAGTATTAGCTATCCGGGCTGTGCTATCCGAGCGCACTCGGATAGCAATCAGCTATCCGGAGATATCCTAGCTATCCGAGCTCGGATAGCATCATCCGCTCGGATAGCGTCACATCAGACGTCACCTCGAGTCCTCACAAGCGAATCAGAGGGCTCCCAGCCCTCTGACTGCAGCCAATCACAGAGGGGGAGCCTGGCCAAGCCCCCCTCTATAAATAGCGGGCGCCATGTTGCCTCACTCGTCTTGCTTGCGACTTACTGACTGACTGTACTGAGAGATTGCTCCAGTGCTTTTTGTCTGTGCAAGTGCATTTATTGTTCAATACACCTAGCGTTTTTACACTCCAACACTTGATATTCACCTGTATTGCTTTGCATTGTAGATAGATTGTATTTTAGGCAGTTTAGTTTGTGTGATTAGGGACTAGAGAGGGAGACTGTCACTGGTGCTGCTGCAGCTGCAGCCAGCAGCTAGGCCCTGTGCCTAGGCAAGGCAGCCTGCCCTGCTCTGTGCTCTAGTCTCTAGTTACCTGTGCTCTCACCTGTCCTACTCTACTGTACTACTTCTGTGTTAGATAGATTATTGTACTATTTTGTAGTTAGCAGGCCCAGCTTTACTGCTATACCTGTCCTGTATCTGCTCTCTGTAATCTAGTCACACCTGTTCTATTGTTTAGCTAGATTCTTCTATTGTTTAGTTAGTACTGTAGTACTGCAGTCAGTGCTAGTAGTTGTTAGAGTAGTAGTACTACTGTGTTAGCTTTCTACAGAACTGCTGTGCTGTGAGCAGTGCCAGTGTGACAGTTAGTGTGCACTAGTGTCTTCTCCTCTGCTGTCTGACTGGCACTTGGCGCGTGCCACATACTGGCACACGTTACACCTGCTGCTGCATTGCCCAGCTCCTGCTGCCTGTGCAGCTCCCACCGCCAGGGTGCCACAGGCCACTGATACCACCTATATTTAACCCAAAACACAATTGCTGCATAATTTTTTGGAGGTGTCTGGGGTGAAAACTGTCATGTCCCAGTTGTGCGGTTGGACTTTGGACACAATGTGGGCTGCACGACTGCTGTCTGGAACCTAGGCCTGATGTTAATTTACAGATATTTTTTTTTTTTGGGGGGGGGAGGGGAATTTAAGTCCCCACATCATCAATTAGTGTTCCCCGTTACAAAATAATGATGCTACATGCCTCATATACCCTAAAAACTTTTTTAAAGCAATTTAAAGGCCACTTCCGGTTTTTCTATCCAGATATCCAAATTTGCCCGGATAGCCCGGATACTGTGGTCGGATATCCGATTTGCATTCGGATCGGAAAATTTTGAACTCGGATATCCAACCCGGATCGGATATCGGGGTATCCGGATCCGAATCGAATCCGGATTTTGAAAAGGGGTATCCGAGCATCACTACCTGCGCCTCATTCCATTGCTCATGTATCCTATCTACAGTATATAGGCACCAAAATTCAATATGAGACACGCAAAAAATGGCAGATAAGGGTTTTTCCAGATTTTTTACAATTGCTAAGGATTTTAATGGACTGGAACTGAGCTGCAGAGAGCTATTGCCAAACTGTGCATGTGGTGCATGTCATAATTGGACATACTGTACCTGAAAAAATACATGATTCGGTAAAGCATACTTTTGTTTGATCTCAGTAAAGGTGAGTAAAGTACCCTCTCAAGCTATATCTTGCAGCATCATGATGCCTTTGTTGACTCAAGTGGTGCCTTTTTTTTACATGTATGGCTTTAAGGTGCCTGTGAAAAATGCTGTAAAGAGGGGATACTTTCAATAGTTAGTATAGAATAGTTTTTATTTATCAATTAACAGCCTCCAAGCAAATAAACAAAAATCCCAAATTACATTCATATTTGATGTGATCACCTCTGACCTTTAACTTAACGCAATTCATTGAGGAGTTAAAATGGGCGTGCCCACACATGCATTTTAGCAGACTTCACGTTTAGTAAACATCCTATTTGCACTAATAAGTGTGCAAATAGAATGTTTATACATGTCCATTTAGCATAAAGTGGTTAAAGTATCTGTTCTTCCAGGTGTACATGCACACAGTTAAGAATTTTGCTTGTGTATTGCCCAGAGAATGATTAGACAACCAGGTTCTAATCATTCAATTTAATTATTAAATCAAACAGCTGTTCAGGAGGAATAAAACTGGGTGAGGTCATGTTCCACTAATACTGTACATTACTTTCTGAAGATAGTATATTAAGAATCTTATACAATAGCAAGTGGCAATGGCATGTCCTCTGAGGGACAGTTAGTGGTATAAATACTAAAATAATAATAATAAAGTGGTCTTACTGCATCAAAAAGGCCTCTCACATGCAGAAATTTCATGGAAGACTGGTACCTGCCCTATCGCTTCTCTAATGCTAACATACTATGACAGTCCCTCCATTGGCTGCCTATCAAACGATACAATTCAAGAATCTAACGAACATCTACAAAGCACTTTACAGTCTATCTCCTTCTTGCATAACTGCACTTGTCTCCAGGTGCTGCCCTACACAAAATCTCCACTCTACTAACAATACTCTCCTGTCTTCCTATCTTGTCATCTCTTAACATTCTTGCATAAAAGTCTACTCTCACACTTCTCTTCTTTGGAACCCCCTTCCACAATCTGTTAGTCACTCACACTTACCATCTTTAGGTGCAACCTAAAGAAGTCACCTCTTCTCTCCTAGGACATTCTAGCCATCGACCACCACACCACTACCTAGTGCACAGCTTCCCCATACCCATCTAACTGTTCTACCCATTAATCCCTGAGAATCCAAGCTCAAATTGGAAGAGCTTTCCTTCCTCCTATATGCTTTTACTGTTGTGTAATGTAAGTACTTATTTTCTATGTCTACAGTGGTTTGCAAAAGTATTCGGCTCCCTTGAAGTTTTCCACATTTTGTCATATCCCTGCCACAAACATGAATCAATGTTATTGGAATTCCACGTGAAAGATCAATAAAAAGTGGTGTACATGTGAGAAGTGGAACGAAAATCATATATGACTGCAAACATTTAAAAAAACCAAAAAACTGCAAAGTGGGGCTTGCGTAATTATTCAGCTCCTGAGTCAATACTTTGTAGAACCACCTTTTGCTGCAATTACAGCTGCCAGTCTTTTAGGGTATGTCTCTACCAGCTTTGCGCATCTAGAGACTGAAATCCTTGCCCATTCTTCTTTGCAAAACAGCTCCAGCTCAGTCAGATTAGATGGACAGCATTTGTGAACAGCAGTTTTCAGATCTTGACACAGATTCTCGATTGGATTTAGATCTGGACTTTGACTGGGCCATTCTAACACATGGATATGTTTTGTTTTAAACCATTTCATTGTTGCCCTGGCTTTATGTTTAGGGTTGTTGTCCTGCTGGAAAGTGAACCTCCGCCCCAGTCTCAAGTCTTTTGCAGACTCCAAGATTGCCCTGTATTTGGCTCCATCCATCTTCCCATCAACTCTGACCAGCTTCCCTGTCCCTGCTGAAGAGAAGCACCCCAGAGCATGATGCTGCCACCACCATATTTGACAGCGGGGATTGTGTGTTCAGAGTGATGTGCAGTGTTAGTTTCCGCCACACATAGCGTTTTGCATTTTGGCCAAAAGTTCAATTTTGGTCTCTTCTGACCAAAGCACCTGCTTCCACATGTTTGCTGTGTCCCCCACATGGCTTGTGGCAAACTGCAAACGGGACTTCTTATGCTTTTCTGTTAACAATGGCTTTCTCCTTGCCACTCTTCCATAAAGGCCAACTTTGTGTAGTACACGACTAATAGTAGATCTCTAATAGTAGATCGAGCTGTAGATCTCTGCAGCTCGTCCAGAATCACCATGGGCCTCTTGACTGCATTTCTTATCAGCGCTCTCCTTGTTCGGCCTGTGAGTTTAGGTGGACGGCCTTGTCTTGGTAGGTTTACAGTTGTGCCATACTCCTTCCATTTCTGAATGATCGCTTGAACAGTGCTCTGTGGGATGTTCAAGGCTTTGGAAATCTTTTTGTAGCCTAAGCCTGATTTAAATTTCTCAATAACTTTATCCCTGGCCTGTCTGGTGTGTTCTTCGGACTTCATGGTGTTGTTTCTCCCAATATTCTCTTAGACAACCTCTGATGCCATCAAAGAGCAGCTGTATTTGTACTGACATTAGATTACACACAGGTGCACTCTATTTAGTCATTAGCACTCATCGGGCAATGCCTATGGGCTACTGACTGCACTCAGACCAAAGAGGGCTGAATAATTACGCACAACCCACTTTGCAGTTATTTATTTGTAAAAAATGTTTGGAATTATGTATGATTTTCGTTCCACTTCTCACGTGTACACCACTTTGTATTGGTCTTTCTCGTGGAATTCCAATAAAATTGATTCATGTTTGTGGCAGTAATATGACAAAATGTGGAAAACTTCAAGGGGGCCGAATACTTTTGCGAGCCACTGTATGTACATTGCTGTTAATTTGTATAGTGCAGGTCCCCCACTGTTTTGCAATTGTATACACTCTATATTCTCTATTGTACAGCACAAGAGAAGATATTGGCGCATAAATCCAAGATAGTAATAATAATAATAATAATAATAATAATAATAATGAAGGTCAGGATCATTCCAAAACATTAAAAAGGAACTGTAGTGAAAATAATAATAAAATTGCTTATTTTTTTTTTACAATTTATGAAATAAACTTCAGTATTTAAACTACACACCAATTGTATGTATCTGTACTTGTGTCACTGGTTGTCCTGATTGAACAGTACGTTGAACTGCTCATGTGTCTATGCTCCCAATTGTTGTATGCTTTGCATGTTGTAGAGCGCTACAGAATATGTTGACGTTCTATAAATAAAAAAAATAATAATACGTAAAATTTTATTACTGAGCACCGTATTGTAATGAACCTTATTTTAGTGCTGCCTGTTATTGTGCCCCCTAATTATAGTGCCTATCACTACTATGCAGAGGCATCCCCTTGCAGAGATTGGCATCAGCACCTTAGTTATACAGAAGATCCGTACCTTGCAATTTGTGTGTTTCCTCTTCATTCACTGTATGTCTATCTGTAGTTCTGGCCTCTAGTATATTTATAGTTATATTATAGTTAGATTGGTTGAAAAAAGACAGACAGAAAGTGGAGAGGACACAGAGGAGCCAGAGATGTACATCTGAAACTTTCTCACCCCTTCTTGAGTTCTCTCACTGGGGGAAAGATGCCAGGAAACCCCTTCAGGGACCTCATGGACGGTTATGGCAATTAAGCCGTAAGGAGATTTGGGCACCGGTATGCCAGCATTGTCCCTATAGCGAATAAATTACATGGGTGCAGGGCTCTATTGGGCAGTGCACTTATTGAAATATCGGCAACAAGGGGAAATTTGGTTCCTGATAAGGTTAAGACTGCGGAGGGGGTCGTAAGAACTAGGTGAGTGTGTGTGTGGGTCTAAAGGGTCAGGCATGGGGGGAATCTTAAGGGTTAGGTGTGGGGGTCTTAAAGGGAGAAAAAAAAACAGAAATCTTCTCACCCCGGGCTTCCTCCAGCCCCTAGCAGTTGTCCTGTGCTATCGCTGCAGCTACGGTGGCTTCCGACCTCACCAGGTTTGCATCTACTGCTCCTTACCAAGTGGCTCTCGGAGTTGCGCTGACGGCATCCCGATGTACCGTTATATAGAAGGGAACAGGATGGCGTGGCACTTCTCCTTTAAGGGGTGCGTTGCTTCCAGTCTTGGTGCGAGTACGGTGTGTCCAAGGTGGTCAATATAATAGCTGACAGGCTATACTTTCATATGCTTATAGACAATTGCTTATACAAGACGTGTGCTCCGCTCCACAATTTAGAAGGAAGAGACTTGAACATTATGCATATAGAAACAGATAGCGTGCATCTTCCGTCTTAAGCATGTAGATTTATTGTCAATGTTATACATCAGGATTGAATTCTGTGCATGACGTATTCCATAACTGCATACAAAGTTTGCAAAATATTGTGCATATATAGTACCTTGCGGTTCCTTGTGCGGGCCTGTCAGTGTAGGAGGTGGGAGCGAGGGACTGATGTGGGCCTAGCGACGGCCGTTTCGCGTCCTCCTGGACGCTTGGTCACGCCGTGTTCGTGAACACGGCGTGACCAAGCGTCCAGGAGGACGCGAAACGGCCGTCGCTAGGCCCACATCAGTCCCTCACTCCCACCTCCTACACTGACAGGCCCGCACAAGGAACCGCAAGGTACTATATATGCACAATATTTTGCAAACTTTGTATGCAGTTATGGAATACGTCATGCACAGAATTCAATCCTGATGTATAACATTGACAATAAATCTACATGCTTAAGACGGAAGATGCACGCTATCTGTTTCTATATGCATAATGGCATCCCGATGTACTGCGCAGGCGCAGAACTGCTACGCCTGCGAAGTACATTCCGGATGACATCAGCGTGACTCCGGGAGCCGCTTGCGCAAGTGCAGTAGGCATCTTGCACCAGAGGGGACCCCAGGCCACCGCCAGGGAATGGAGCTGCGGCAAGAGCACAGGACAGCTGTAAAGGGCTAGAGGAAGCCCCAGGTAAGTAGACATTGTTTTTTTTGTATCCTGCTCGGATGTGTCCTTTAAGGGTTAGGTGTGTGCGTGGGGGAGGGGGGTCTTAAAGGTTAGGCGTCAAGGTGGAGTTAAGATTTAGTCATAAGGGGGGTTGAAGTTAGTGTTAGACATTAAGACGGAGGGTTCTGTGTGAAAATAGGTTAGGGCATAGTAAAATCTAGGTAAAATAACTGATATTTTACTATAGTGGGTAATAGAATATTGGTAAAATTACCGATATTCTATTGCCATTATTTTGCGCCCATTTCTACAAGCAGCTTTCTCAAACCAGAGAAAGCCTGCCTTATACAGAAACCATGCATTGTTTTGCAGAGTGGATGCAGCTTTCATGAAACTGCAGTTGAAGTGTAATGGGTGCTTTATAAGTAAATATTTCTTAGCAGAATTCATTTTTTTATTAAAGCATTGTTTCTCTTTCATGTGCTCAGAGGAAGAAGAATACTACATGATTTTACTGTCATGAGCTCATTCATTTACTTATTCATGTACAAAGCTCAGCTGCCAAATTATTTGGAACATTACTCAGTGAGGGAATTCATTAATGGTTATTAACTCCGGGAAATTCAAGGTTGACAGATCTATTTACTTTTTTTCTATCATAAATGATTTTTTTTTTAATTGTGGAAATTATTTTTACAGTCATCTGTGAGCAAAAATTTTATCTGCTTTAATAACATTAATCTAATAAAAACAGAATGCCTTCATAAAACCTCAGTTGCAATTATTGTAAAGTTAGCTTGAACTAAACTTTCCTTCACTTGACTTAATCTCTGTTATGTCCTACATACCTGAATAATACTTTTTCTTTTACTAGTGAACAGTAGCGTGGCTAGATCTGCAAAAAATAAAGGGTTATATTTGCCTCTAAGCTCCCTAAAAGTGAAACTGATCTTTAGTTTCTCTCCCGTTTTTGTAGTCACCCCTTGAAAAGTTTGACTTTTGGCTAAAGTCAAATTTGCAGACAGGAAGATGCAGGCTTGTGGTGATTTTCCCTCCCATTCCCACCTCTTCATCGCCCTATTCACTACCCTTAATGGGAGGGTGATAGAAAGGAGCATCACAACAAGCCTGTCTTTTCCTGTCTGAAAATTTGGCTCTAGAGACCCAGATTTTTCAAAAACGGATTACAGAAACTGGGGGGGGGGGAGGACGCAGAGAGGAATGGGTAATGCACCGAGATATCTAGATCCAGCATGAAGATACATCTGTGTTTACCTTGGGTAGCCTTGGCTCAGGTACATGTGTGCTTAATGGTTGTACTAATTCCGATTCATGATAACTGATAGTGACTACAGAAATGAGATTTTGGCATATGGAGATGTTTCAAATAAAACATTCTGGAAAGCCATTCACTCTTCATCTCACTCCACCCTTCTACACAAGTGAACACACAACACGCACACTAAACTTAAATCACACTTTTGTAGGTAGCAAAATAATTCCCCAGTTCAAATTTAAATAACCCAGCAACACATAACTAGGGAAAGAGCAGGATAACCTCAGACAAAAAAAAATAGACACAACATCAAAATTAGGTACAGTGTCCCCTCAAACAACAGTTAGATATAGCGTCCCCTCAGCCAACAATTAGGTACAGTGTCCTGTCAGACAACATGCCATGCACATACAAATTCCACACACACATTCAGGGGAGCACAATCCATACTACAGTATAAGGGCTCTTTTTCTCCTTAAAATCACAATTGGCATCACAAATGCACTATAATGTGATTGTAATTTTCACTATTTAAAACAAGCACCTCTTTAGCAGCTACTCACAGTTAATATTGAAAAATATTATATAAATAAGGGCCACTCGCATTTGCACAAAAAATGCAGCATGGAGTGCATTAGTGATTGGCCAAAAAACAAAATGCACTGGTGGAAAAAGGGTTAATCGCGGTGCCCTTGTGATCAGAAAAATATTAATAAATGAATTAATCACAGTGCAGCTGGTGGAAAAAGGCCTTTACTGTAATATTGTTGAGGGAACAATTTTAGACCGATTTCATGCGTGTTTATTATATGTACACTTCTTTTGTTTCGAAAACCTAGCGGTCCGATTTTCCTGTCTCAGGATTCCCTTCTGTAGTATACTGGGGCTCATCACTGTTGTTTATAATATAGCAGAATAAACAAATTATTATTTTAAAACTGTACATAATTGAGCGTGCAGCAATTAGATAGCAGGAGAAACATAATTAGCCCTTTTTATTAACCATTAAAGTACATTTGGAAATATCACTTACACATTTCTCGGGAATAAGCCTGTAATCATAGAAATCGGTGTGGTGCTAATACTGCACATTCAATTAAAAGGTAAGAAAAAATATATACACATTTTTGGCAAACCAATGACCAATGAGGCTCATAACTGAACATTCACAGAAGATAAATTGAGTAAACTGTAAAGTCAGCCGATAAACAATAAGAGCTGAAAAACAGAAATGAAGCATGATTTTAATTAAAAAAAAAACAACTTTCCTGGGGTTTCTGTTAGTGTTTAGAAAAAACATGGAGCAAAGTTAGGGTCTCCGGACACCTTGGAACAAAAAACGCAAGGGCAATCGGAGCCCAAATAGCGTAGTATGTTGACATTGATGTCAGATGGTAGATGCAAATAAAGAAAACTGCTCATAATGGTGGGTTGTAGCCAGGGGCGTAACTAGAAATTACTGCCCCCCCCCCCGCGAAAATTTGGATGTCCCCCCCTCTGGGGTCCCCTCAGGGCTGTTTTGGGGGACAGGCGGGGTCGCAGCATGAGGGGAGAGCATTGGCCCCCACATTGGTGTGGAGAGGGGCCACTCCCCTTCCCTCACCTCGGGCTCTCCCCTCAGCACTTCCCCTCCAGCATTAATCGTCGGTAGGAGCAGCAATGGTTCTTTAGTGTAAGATTTATTTCATCGTGGAATGTATTATCACAGAAAGTAGTTATCGCAAATTCTATACCTGCATTTAAGTGGGGCTTGGATGCTTTCCTTGCGTTGAGGGACATCCATGGCTATAATTATTAGCTAATTCCCAGTGGTGTTAATCCAGGGATTTTATCTGATTGCCATCTGGAGTCAAGAAATAATTTTTTCCCTTTTGAAGCTAATTGGACCACGCCTTGTAAGGATTTTTCACCTTCCTCTGGATCAACAGGGATATGTGAGGACGCAAGCTGGTGTTATTTTCTGGTTGAACTTGATTGACGTCTTTTTTCAACTCAAATAACTATGCAACTATAGCGTACCAGGTGAACTGGAATTTGCACAGGCTTTTAACAATTCGTTGGTAAACTTTATGTGATGCTGAGAGGGAGAAATGTATGCAGCAAGTCTTTTATCTGTGGTAACTGCATCTGGCTCAACGTGTCATACCTTGTCTCTGGATGAAGATAAAATGAATCCATTTACTTTTCAATGAGAGTGTCTAACTATGTAATTCACAACAAAGCAGTGCTGAGTGTTATTACAACAATTTGCATGTGAGATAAATCTCACATCAGCATAATGAATTGAGTGTGAGTCAAATATTCAGTATGGAAATTGATGCATTGGTCATTGTAGCCTCACTAAACTGTGGCGCATCAAGACCATTACAATTCAAAACAAAAACAAAAACTGAATGAAAACAAATGATGAAAATGTATTTCCTCTCTTAAGGTCCGTACACACGCGGACCTTTAGACTCCAACTTCAATTTGATACAAAAAACCTGCAAAATAGGAACAATCCACAGAGGGACAAAGACTTGGCTTTCACTTCTTAGATTCTAACCTAGACTGGCCGGGTCCTCTTCTCCTGCTGTGTTTTGGCTGTTGACTTTTATTCGTATGAGTTTTTAATTTTCACTTCCCTTATTCCCAGCATTCTTAATATATCAAAGACAATGTTACTACTACTACAGATAATAAATAAGCTGACAGAATCTCTCTTAAAAGACTGCTAAGGTTAGTAGCATGTACACAAAATCTGTTACAAGCAGAAGCCTAATAGCGTAATTGTCTTACTGAAAACCAATTTAATAATAAACTTAAATGGGCTTAGAACTCTCAAATCTCCATCCAAATCCCCCATAACAAGACAGGGGTTATGTTAGATACACACATTTAAAAATGCCACATATTAATTTGGGTGCAAGTTATTGCTAATAGAATAATATTGATAATTTTACTCATATTCTACTATAACTTCTTATCTGTATTAAAATCTTGAAAGTGTTACCAATGTTCTACTATCGGCCTATCTTATCCTATTCTCACACTATACTCCCACCCACCTACACCTAACACTAATCTACCTCTTACCTATGCCTAACACTAACCTACCATCTACTTACCCTTAACCATGTTGCTAACCAGTATTGTACTGGTACTCTACAGCCAGTCTTCTTAGTAGGCATTGTGCCCACTAAGAAGACTGGCTGTAGCCAGTAGCTGAATCATTTAACATGAGAATGTATGGCTAAATTACCTGTTTCATACAGCTTTGCTAGTCCTTAATGTCTCTTCACTTAAGGTATATGAATATGATTCGCAATTGCATGGGGGGGGGGGGTCATAATTAAAACATCTAATCCATTTTGAGTGGAAAACCTTGTCAGAATGCAGTTGTATTGTAGGTTACATAATTCCTTTTACAATGAAATGAATGAATGAATTCAACACTCTTTGCATTCATATACTTGTAGCAGAAATGTTGGAAACAGAGTTTGGAGGGACTCTTCTGGTATTTTGGTAACCTGTCTAATAAGCAGGAGCTTACTGGGATGAACAGCACCACATAAATAAAAGAAATACAAAGTTTATCCACAAAACAACGGAGTGCAAAAGTCCAACAGCAAGTCCAAGTAACAGGGCAACAAATAAAGGCACGTGCACATATCTAATCTTGAATGGCCAGTTTTACAACTTACATCTAGTATGAAATCTTACCTACATAATCTATTAAAAGTATACAAAATCTTCTTTTACTACATGAAAGTGGTAAAATTGGCGAATTGAGAGCGAGAGAGAGAGAGAGAGAGTGTGCACCATAAAGTATACCAGAATTGACGTGACATGAGGGTTGATTCATTAAACAGCGGTAATATTACCGTGTATGCCCAGCGTATGGCAATATTACCATTACTTCCACGCAGAAATACTGCGAGATACACTAGTAGTGTGACCCGTGGTACTCCAGTAGCGTAACTATGCAAAAGAGCTTTTGAACAGCTTGTTGAATTTACTCCAGTGTCACACTCATCTCCCGGACGATTAAGCACCAGGCTCCTCTGCTGTTGTACCGTCCTCCCACGACATCCCCAAGACTCGGGCGAGGTAGTGTGGACTCCATCCTCATATGGCAATCGGGAAGAGCACACTCCCGTGCTTCTTGTGTGTATTTAAACCCTGGGCAAACAGCTTTCAGTGCTGTTTCGTCTGTGCAGGCACTGCATGTGCTACACGCCATTCCGTCCCACCAGTCCTACCGTCCAGTCTGTCCTACCAGAGCTATCCTCCAGTCCATCCATCCACCCAGTCAGTCCTACCTTCAAGCCCATCCTGCCAGGACTACCTTCCTGTCCATCCTGCCAGACCTACCCTCCTGTCTGTACATCCTGCCAGTCTTACCTCTCTGTCCCGTGTCCTGCCAGAGCTATCCTCCAGTCCGTCCACCCATTATTACTACCTTCCAGTCCATCCTGCCGGCACTACCTTCCTGTCCATCCTGTCAGACCTACCCTCTTGTCTGTGCATCCTGCCAGTCTTACCTTCCTGTCTGCTGTCCTGCTAGAGCTATCCTCCAGTCTGTCCCCCCCATTAGTACTACCTTCCAGTCCATCCTGCCAGCACTACCTTCCTGTCCATCCTGTCAGACCTACCCCTCCTGTCTGTGCTTCCTGCCAGCACTACCTTTCTGTCCATCCTGCCAGACCTACCTTCCTGTCTGTACATCCTGCCAGTCTTACCTTCCTGTCTGCTGTCCTGCCAGAGCTATCCTCCAGTCCGTCCCCCAATTAGTACTACCTTCCAGTCCATCCTGCCAGCACTACCTTCCTGTCCATCCTGTCAGACCTACCCTCCTGTCTGTGCATCCTGCAAGCATTACCTTTCTGTCTGCTGTCCTGCCAGAGCAATCCTCCAGTCTGTCCCCCCATTAGTACTACCTTCCAGTCCATCGTGCCAGCACTACCTTCCTGTCCATCCTGTCAGACCTACCCCTCCTGTCTGTGCATCCTGCCAGCGCTACCTTTCTGTCCATCCTGCCAGACCTACCCTCCTGTCCATCCAGTAAGACTGCAGGTGGTCTCACAGATCCTTGTCGCTGGCTGCAGAAACATCACTAACAGGGGACCCTCTATCTCTAAATTTGCTACTATCACTATGTTCTTTATATGCACCATGAGGCTGTCATGAAAACTAATTTTGTGGTGTTACACAAAGACAATAAAGTGCTTGAATAGAACTGATTAATGAGCTGATCTGTACTGTGTCAGTAACTTTAATTATGACATGTTGCCGACAGCTTATGTAAGTTATGTGTCTCTCCTCTGCACTTTTTACAAGTCATTGTTTTTTTTTTTAAACCCTGGCAGATATTAATTATTGAATTAACTTAAAGAGGAACTCCAGTGAAAATAATGTAATAAAAAAGTGCTTCATTTATACAATAATTATGTATACATGATTTAGTCAGTGTTTGCTCATTGTAAAATCTTTCCTCTCCCAGATTTACATTCTGACATGTATTACATGGTGACATTTTTTACTGTGGGCAGGTTATGTAGCTGTTTCTAGCTGTTCTGGCTTTAACAGACAGCTGTAAACAGCCATTTCCTGTCTGTGAACATTGTTACATTGTGGCAGTTTGCCCAGAGTACCGCAGTACCAGAGCCTTTTGTGGGAGGGGTTTCAGCACAAAATCAGTCATACAGCGCCCCCTGATGGTCTGTTTGTGAAATGCAATGGATTTGTCATGTAAAATTGGGTATCAGCTGCTGATTGGGATAAAGTTAAATTCTTGGTCGGAGTTTCTCTTTAAATGCTCCCCATTTGCTATAGTGCTCCTTGATGGCTCTAGCACACAACATGCAATTCTGATTTTTTATCTGATCCGATTTTTGATTTTCGATTAAAAAACATACTGCATGCTGCTACGTTTTTAAATCAAAAATCGGACGTATAAAAAATCGGAATCGTATGAAGTGTGCAAGAGGCCTAAATGAACATGATTTTAAATCTTATTTTTCATCTAAGCTGAATAGCGCCTATACGATATCATGAGTAATAAGTTCTATGCAAATTAAGTGCATAGGTAATATTTTGTCCTTTACTTTAAACATCTGTACATATATTATGTACTTGTGTGAACTATTGCACTATGGAGTCCCCCTATTGTCTTAATTACATCAGCACTCATTAAAACTGCCATACAAGGTAATCACACTGTCCAGTAAAGGTGCCCATACATCAGGTGGCTTTGGTGGCCGATCGACCAACCAATTTGATTATTATTATCGAACTGGTTGTAAATTGGTGCCACCAAGTGCATGCCCAATCGACAATGCAACCAATTTTGGGCCGAAATTGGTCACGTTAGTCGATCACGCCTGGTGCAAGATGTCTGGCCAAAGTTGGTTGATCTGGCGTGTGGTGGTATGGGAAAGAGCGACGAAACCCCGTCATTGGCCCCCAATGTATAAATAAGCCTGCAGTTTGTGCATTTATACAATACCTGTCCTGTGTCAACCTCCACGTGGTGTCTGTCTGTCTCTCCAGGTTATTTCAGCCGCATACACGCATATGGTGCATAACATCTGACGTTAGACATTATGCACCGCCGCCAGCGTGTATGCAGTTGATAGAACCCGGAGAGACAGACGGACACCACGCGGAGGCTGACACAGGACAGGTAATGTATAAATGCACATACTGGGGGAGGGGGAGGCACATTTATACATTAGGGGGGCAGCGGCAGGGCAGACGCGGCAGGATCAGCCGATTCCCTGAAGATTTCATGGTGAAATCGCACAGGAATTGGCCTACAGTATATGGGAAGTTTCAAAAAAGAGACAAATTTATCTCTAATCAGATTCGATTAGAGATAAATGTGTTTCTTTGTCGAAATCTGCCTGTAATCTTCAGATGTATGGCTAACTTAACAGCTCACTAAACATTATCAGATCGGTAGACTATTCTTCTCAATAGCCCCCCTCAGGCTTGATCTTTCTTTAGTTTACATGGTTATTGAAGCCTTCTAAGAAAGGAAGTCTGTGGACTATACTCTATTGAGAATATTCCCCTGACCCTCACTTCAAACTCCTAGCTAGTGTTGGGCGAACAGTGTTCGCCACTGTTCGGGTTCTGCAGAACATCACCCTGTTCGGGTGATGTTCGAGTTCGGCCGAACACCTGACGGTGCTCGGCCAAACCGTTCGGCCACATGGCCGAACTAAGAGCGCATGGCCGAACGTTCCCCGAACGTTCGGCTAGCGCTGTGATTGGCCGAACGGTCACGTGGTTCGGGTAAATAAATACCCGAACCACGTCATATCTCCGCCATTTGTCTGTGGGTTTAGCTTTGGGTAGGCAGGCAGGGTAGTTCGCTCTCCAGCCACGCTAGCCAGGGTCCCCCCCAGTCATTGTGTGTCGCTGCTGGGAACAGTAGTACACCGCTCGCTCAGCCACACTATATATAGCATTGTTTACTGCCACTGTGTACCTCGCTCAGCCACGCTATATATAGCATTGTGTTTTCTGACACTCTGTGTACACGGCTCAGCCTGACTATATAGCATTGTGTGTACTGCCACTGTGCACCTCGCTCAGCCACGCTATATATAGCATTGTGTTTACTGCCACTCTGTGTACACGGCTCAGCCAGACTATATAGCATTGTGTGTACTGCCACTGTGTACCTCGCTCAGCCACGCTATATATAGCATTGTGTTTACTGCCACTCTGTGTACACGGCTCAGCCAGACTATATAGCATTGTGTGTACTGCCACTGTGCACCTCGCTCAGCCACGCTATATATAGCATTGTGTTTACTGCCACTCTGTGTACACGGCTCAGCCAGACTATATAGCATTGTGTGTACTGCCACTCTGTGTACACGGCTCAGCCAGACTATATAGCATTGTGTGTACTGCCACTCTGTGTACACCGCTCAGCCAGACTATATAGCATTGTGTGTACTGCCACTCTGTGTACACGGCTCAGCCTGACTATATAGCATTGTGTGTACTGCCACTGTGCACCTCGCTCAGCCACGCTATATATAGCATTGTGTTTACTGCCACTCTGTGTACACCGCTCAGCCAGACTATATACCATTGTTTACTGACACTCTGTGTACACCGCTCAGCCAGACTATATACCATTGTTTAC